>NW_028301558.1:11532500-11710000 GCF_042242905.1 Orbicella faveolata | reverse complement strand
CACATTGAAGGGAAGGCAGTAACCACCCTTTGGTCTTTGATGTCGTAGATCACAGTCAAACATACGCAAGGTGATCCAGTTTTGCCATTAATCCCCACTGGTGCATTAAAATTCTTTTTCAACACATACCTGTTCATATCAGAACGATGCGGCGTCACAGCATCTGGGCAATTACAGGCCTCTCGGATTAGTCTCCATACGGAGGCTTCTTCAGACGAAAGAAAATAACTTTTTCCCTGTTTCACTGGGAGCATATGATTTTTCTTCAAGTGTTTTTTCACGCCATCACTCGGTGCACTGCCGGCTATCCTAGCTAGCTTTTTAACATCCTTGATTGGTGAAATTTCTTGCTCATTCAATGGATCCATAGTTTCAACCGCAGTTTTTGTTCCTGCCAGGTAGCTTGTTTACATCCGTGGCGAATTATTTGCAAATGAGCGCAATCGGCAGTTTACCTGACCTTGATCGGCGTTAGGGACTTTCTGGCACGGTTTCTAC
This sequence comes from Orbicella faveolata, assembly GCF_042242905.1. Taxonomy (NCBI): domain Eukaryota; kingdom Metazoa; phylum Cnidaria; class Anthozoa; order Scleractinia; family Merulinidae; genus Orbicella; species Orbicella faveolata. The sequence goes on along the minus strand of NW_028301558.1, from coordinate 11,709,502 downwards.
TATCGTTCAATTCAGTGGTGTCGTTAGAAAACACTTGCTTGAATGTTTTGGGCTAAAATGAGCCAGATATAAAGAAGTATTGGAGAAGTTAGATTGTAGAATTGAGTATTTTACTCCGTTCCTCCGTTTTACTCCTTTTGACCTTTCGTCCGCTATAACTTCTTAGCCAATCAGATGAATGCGGGTGACACTTTTCTATGTGACGTAAGGCCGAAAAAGGCAGGAAAACGAAAAAGAAGGGAGAAAATTCGCTGCTATTAGATTTCTCTTTGGTTCCTAGTTCCAGTCTCCCGCGTGTCCCTCATTTATCTAAATCCCTATAAATCCAACATGGCGTCTGTTCCATTCGTTGGAACTCTAGAATCAGATGACGATGTAGACCAGTTAGATAATGAAAGTGATAGCGACGAAGAACCAAAGAAGGTATGTCGTCATTAAATTTAAACATATTCGCCTTTTATGCCCGTTTCTAAAAGATTCCTTTTGGTCTGTAGCCTGTGAAGAGAGCGAAAACCAAGAAGAGCTCACGCGGATCGCAGTTTGAGGACGACTTTCAGATCTTCTCAGGAGAATTGGAGGATAATTTTCAAGATCCATGGAATCTCGACGTTGCTATTAAGTTTGCTAAGCAGAAACAAGAGTCGGTAAGTTGATAGATGTAGCTGGGAAGAGCTACAAGTAATTCAAGTTTTTCCTGTGGAATCGCGTTTTAATTTTTGCATCATGTTTACAAAATTATATTAATGGCCACGTGCTCTGCATGCTATGTGCGGTGTTAATTATTTTTTTTAATCAACTGTTTAATGAAGGCTAATACATTTATTTTCAGAATCTTAATTCATCAAGTCTTCAGGATAAAATAGCAAAGAGAAGAGAAACAAGGCGGAAGGTATTCCTTTGGTAAATATATGCTGAAAATTCCATAAGACTCAGAGAGGTTTATTAAGATATTTTATCAATGTAGAAAGTCGCAATAATAAGCAAAATGATTTATATTGCACCCATTATGGGATAGCAGTTTTCATTTAAAATTTAGTCTGGAATAACGAGTAATTATATTTGATTTCAAGCAAAACTACAGAATATATAAACTTCAAGCAGTACCTACAGTGGTACATGTATTTGATTTTGTTTATAATAAATACTAAATCTAAGATGTATATGCAGCCAGTGGTCTAGCCTGAGTATCAGGCTTTTCTTACTCGCGGGGTAGGAGGAGGAAACACCTGGCAAAGAAAAGCCTGACACAAGGGTCTTTATTGCAGTCTTCCACCTCCTCATAGCATGACAAGCGTCAGTGTACGTATTAACCAATTAGAATCATTTTTGGCTGTCATGTTTACAATTTGCATGTATCACAGATCACAACGGTGAGATTTCGAGCAAATAATCTAGTTTCATTCATGCTTGTAGTGGTTTCTGAGAATATTTGCACAATTTGCCTCAAAAATTTTCACATAGAGTATGGAAAGTGTGTCGCCACAGTACCGCTGTTTTCTAAAACTTCAAACAAAGAGTTTTCTAATGTTTTGTGTGAAAAACCTGTTATTCTCGTGGAATTACTTCTCAAATTGAGACTTGTTGTCATTCAAGATGGTGAAGACAGCAAAAGGTCTGTTCGCAAAAAATGCACTAGGAAAATAGTGAATTGCTACCGAATGTTCACAGAGTTACAGGAGGCATTGGCGAGTGGGAGGGCACTCGACGAGGCGAAGGATAGTACTTCATGAACTCCTTCGAGTGCCAGTCCTAGGGGTTAAATTCCTGTTCGAGGCCGGCGGTCCCTAAGGCAAAGACTCCAAAGGTGAAGCGGCAAAAGAAAAGCACTTGTGAAAATGAAGCTGAAGGAGCTCAGCGAAGACCTTCAACAAAGAGAGCTCTGTTTTCTGACCAATACTCTCAGCTCGGCAATGAAATAACAAGTCCTGAACAAGCCTGATGAATATCCCGACAGAAAAGAATTTATAACCGATCGAAATGCTTTCTTTTCCGGTAGTGTGACGTAATACTGCATTGTGTATTATCCAATCAGCGTAACATCCAGATTTTGGATGTTTGACGTAAGCCAATTAAAACGTTTGTGTCAGGCCTGTCTCTGTAATTTCCCCCTACCCCTAACTTCTTGCTAAGAAAGGTCTGATACTCAGGTTACCAGTGGTCAAAAATTGTTTTTGGTATCCAGCTAGCTAGTACATGTAAGAGGTGAATGGAGGCACTTGCACTGGTAAACATTTGGAATTATTTATTCATTCCAAGTTCCAATAAAGAGCTACACATATGCATTCAAAAGAAAAAGATTGTGAGAAGTGTCTTTTTCTGATATTATTTGCCTGGGTAAAAACGTTAGGTTGTACATTTAAGTCCCTCTTGTTGACCTCCGAAAAGAAGTTTATCCTAAAAAACTTCAGTTGATTTAACATAACAACATCCTGTGGAATAACAGTGAATTTGAAACTACATGTACATCCTTTCAAAAAGCATTATTTCTTTTCATGAATTACCTGTATACACTGTATCTGCGAGAGCTCATTACTCATCCATCTGCGAGACCAAGAGGTCAAAACTGTTTCTATAATGCTTGTGGGTGATCTGAGGCTAGGGAAATGGCTTAAGGGTACATTTTATGTTACTGTTGTTTCCAAGGTTATCAAATGTAGACAAGCATAATTATGCATTTACAGTAGTTAAGTTTGTCTATCAACATCGCTGATGCAATGATGAAAACAGCATTTGTGTGTTTAAATTTGCACAGAAAAAATCTAACAGGGAAAATAAACAGAATATAGCTGAAGCTGAAGAAGACAAAAGTTGTGAGACTGAGGAGAAACATGAAGAGCTGGACTCAGTCAAAGAAAATGGAGAGGAGAGCATTGGTTAGTGGTGAACACAATTTTATGAGATGTCTACTCTAAGTGGGAAGAAAAAATGGATTGAGATGTGGGATTGTCAAAACTTAAAAGTTTAGGGCTTTAAAGAGGGTTCCACAGAACAAATGCATGTGTTGCATTGTTATTTATAAGATGCAAATATTATAAGCATCTAAAGAAGCTTTTTTCTGCAAATTATCCCACATCTCTGAATAAATGTCAGTGACTATAGCAAGTGCCAAGTTATTTGTCTAAATCATAGTATGGAATTCTATAGAAGAGGAGGTTAAACAGGAAAACATTGAAGTTTTTCAAAGCAAAAATGCATATAAAAAAAAAGAAGGTACACTAGAAATCCTCATTGGCTTTAGAGTACTGAATAGTTAAATCATGGCAGTTTATAATAATAGACTGAGGTTAAGAGCTGGATTAGTTGGTCCAAGACATTTGCTTGCTACTCAGAGTTTTATGCTTCTTCCAAAGCAATCATTAGAGTTGCCTGATGGTTGCTTCGGAAGAAGCATGAAAATCTGAGTAGCAAGTACATGTCTTGGGCCAACTGCATGTAATCCAGCTCTTTACCTCTATTATTATAAAAAAAAAATCATATATTAGCTTTATTTAGCGGATGAAAAGAGGACATTTGGATCAAAACAAAATCACACTGTATGCTTGGGCGGAATCTTGTTGCCTTCTCCTCTATTTAATTTTCTTACATACATTTGTATGTAGATTAGATTAAATTAATTGTACATGTATTTCTATTAATTTTTGCAACTCTATAGAATGCTACCTACTTTTTTGCATATTTAACAGCAGATTTGAAACCTTATACACTGTAACATGACAGTTTTGTATTACATGTATAAGATTTTAGATTGTGCGATGCACATAATGCACATACATGTAAAAAAAAAAATGAGATGGTGAGATCCTTGAAATTCAAATAAAATTTTGCAACAATGCAGACTTTTTGAAGGACCATTTGAAGGACGTCTCTTTATTCTTACATGTATGAAATTGAATTTTGTTAGCTACAGATTATGGTCTTGTATTTCTATAATTTTTAAATATAGTGATCTTAGATGGAGCTGATAACAAGTGAATGTGGTTTTATACTTAATGCAAGTAGTTTTCTTCAAAATGGCTAAATTTCAAGTTGGATTTTATTGACTTGTTTTTCTTTTTTTTGTAAACTGAAGGTACAGCAAATACTATTTTGCCTTGTGATGAAGAGGAAAGCAGCTCTGAAGATGATCAAGTTACTGATAAGGTTTGGTTGCATTGTTTTTAATCCATTTTGTTAGTGAACAGTTTGCACTAAAAATTTGTTGGAAATCTTAAAGATCTATCTTCATTACAAGACAGAATCTTTATAATTATTGGATTAATTTAATGTACTGATAACATAAATTTGGTAAATGCCGGTTAATATTGAACAGCAGTAAACATCAAACACTTTGGAGTACAAAATATTTTCAATGAATCTTCGGATTGCTTTAAACCGCAGGGATTGCTGTAATTATAACAGGGTGTCCAGCTGCATGTTTGTTCAGAAAAATAAGAAAATAGGAACTCATGATGGAAAAAAAATAGGAAAAATAGAAACTTCCTTTCAAAAAGGTAGGGAAAAAAAAAATAGGTGAATCAATACTAATTTGATGAACAAAGATAGCCTCTCAACACCCCATCAGCAAGACCAATCACCGCTTTAGTCCATTTACAGTGTAACAAATGTGTATATGACAATGCAAGCATTTTGATTTTAGAAGTAATTCTTCTTACCTGTCATTGGGATATAACATCATCAGTTTTCTTAACATTAGATTATAAATAGACAAAGTTGAAGATCAAAAAAATTGGCAATCAATTGTCAAAATGACATTAATTTTGTTTAAAAGCAAGACTTACAGTAAGTTATCCCATATGCTGAATTCATCAATTCTGATTCCCTGGGTTTACATGTAACAGTAATGTCTGAACTACCGTATTTACCCATGTATTAGTCAATCCTGTGTGTAAGTCGACCCCCAATTTTTGAGGCCAAAAACTAGATTTTCTTAATTTCCAGGTAAGAATTTCTTGGAAAATTTATCTTGTATTTCTAAGAATTATATTCTAGCTACCACAGATATGTCAAGTTAAAACAAATCACAGCAAGTTTCAACGTGCAGTTTCAATAAGTTTATTACGTGACTTGTATGGCACGTATACAAGTGTTTTACCCAGTTTAGCAGCGCATTTGCAAGCAGGCTTTTCGACAATAATTTTTGTCAAATGCTCACAAAATCAAACATAAGGATTTCAAACGAACCTTTTTAAGTGAGAAGAGATTAAAAGTGGCTTTTTACGACAGGCAAAATGTGCTCGTATCCTTCCAGGTTACTAAGCAGAGAAGTTCAAAGCGCGAAAGATGTTTTCTCTGAGCATCTTTACAGCTTAATTTACAGGAAAAATATTGTTTTTTATGACAAAATTGAGCCAGTGAGTGTCCACAAGATTCAGGTTAACATTTAGAGGATAAATGTTGATGCATTTTAACTTGAGGCTCTGATATAGAGAAACAGATCGCTAAGCGAATGTACGTTGTAAACTGTGCTGCCGTTTATTACATGTTTGTTAACACACAAAGACAATTATTATGCTAATTATTTGACTGGCGCTTGGATCTGAAGTTTTGACCCATGTATAAGTCGAGGGCAAATTTTTTGGACAGATTTTTAGGTCTGGAAAGGTCAACTTATACATGGGAAAATATGGTACTCCAGTTTCACCTTGTTCAGAAACTACCAGCTGTCTTTTTAAAACGTCAACATCAAACCAGCAGACAATAGCAAACAGAACAAATCTGGTTAGTGAAGTGTTACATATATAGAGGATATTACAAGGTGGCGAGAAGATATGAATTTTATGTTCGAGTGGCAAGAACAATATCTCACTCGTTCGCTTCGCTCACTCGTGAGATATTGTTCTTGCCACTCGAACATAAAATTCATATCTTCAAGCCAACATGTAATGTTCTTTTTATCATATGGAGAAACCAATTCAACAAAAGCAAAAGGCGGGAATCGTGACTTCATTGAACGATACGACACTCACAAAGGTGACATACGGAAAATACGCCACTGGGGTCCCGGATGAAGTGGTGTATGGAATCTACAAGTGGTTTAGTTCCCAGTAAAACACTCTTCTCCATATAATAAAAACCAGCAGCGCACTCAACTTAAACATAAAACAACCTGTAGTTTACCCCTTAATTTGACTTCAAAATGACAGTTCACCTTTAATATAGCTTACATGTATCACTATGAGTTCAACCTTAATTTGGCTTTCTTTTCTCCGATGAACATCAAACTCATGACATGAGCATCTCCAGTTTCAAATTTGATCATAAAGAGAACATGAGTTCAGTGTAAAGACATGACTGTATAGATACTTAATTGTAATAATATATTTTTAATAACTTTCAATGGGTCTATACAGAATGTTATCTGTTGACTTCAACTATATTGATACAAACAGCCAGATACAATAGGTGCAGTAGAAAATCATTGAAAAATATGGAAACAGTGTATCTTGTCAGGACAGCTATGAAAAGAAATCCTCTAAGCAACAGAGAACAGAGAAAAAGTCACTGTCCCTTACATTATTTTGTTAATTTAGGAAAACCAAAGCCATGACACCAATTTCTTTATGCAAAATCTACCTGAGGCTGTAAATCCATGTTCAATTTTGTAACACATGCTGCTTAATCAGCCAAAAAAATAGGGAAAATAGGAGGTTTCATTTAAAAATAGGAGAAAATTATTAGGAATCTGCTCAAAAAATAGGAAAAATAGGAACTGGACACCCTGAATTTTAAAAGTTTAAGAAAAACCAAATTGAAAAGTGAAATTATGTGTTTAATATGGGAAACTCTGTTAAATATACATGTGAATCCTCACACGCCTGTCATTCACTTGCGCCGCTTGTTCAAACCACAATGCTACACAGTAAATGTTTTGTTCTCATTGCACGCAAGTAGTGATTTCCAGTTGAATGACTACATGCAATATATATCAAGTCTATGTCATGTTATTGATTACCAGCATTTTCTTAATATATTTCCCTTTTTTATGCATGTTAAGTGCGTGGTCACTGTGTGTAATATGCAAGTAGTACACACATGTTACGTGCGTGTAATACTGCAATCCCTTTGGTCTGTACTGTAATCAAAGTAAGGGAATGAATGATTCTGTGGTGAAATTGTTTCCAGTAGTTAAAGGCCTATTATTTAGATCCTATGATGTTTGACTCAGGTTGCAAGATATCCCTCTTCCAGGTTTAATTTTTCACTTTAGTTATAATTTGATCTTTAAATTCTCGTTACAGATAACTGAAAAGAAAAGGAAATTTTTTGAAGAACCTCCTCCGCAAGTGATGCATCAAACTTTTACAACTATGAATTTATCAAGACCTTTACTCAAGGTAATTGTACAATAATAATTATTATGAATGATATACATGTACATGTATATTTAACAATAATTAAAGTATTTCGTATAGTGTGATCGTCTGGGTGAGGGTAGTTCTGAAAAGAACTGTTGTTAGTGACTGATGTTTTGACAACCTGAGCGGAAGTCATCTTCAGAGTCAAGTGAATAGTGTTTATTTATTTATTTATTTATTTATTTATTTATTTATGTTTACAGTATACAACTCACATTTTATAACATTGTGCATGGTGGATTTGAGTTTGAACATTGAACTTACAGTATCATCAAGTTGGCCAATTTGCATGTCGAACCACACTATTTGTAGATCTATACAGTCTAGAGCTAGAAAATGCTTTGACACATGTAAACCTTACTTGATAAATGTTAACCATAATTTATACCATGCTATAGGTATACAGCTATTATACCCACTCACCTAACCTGGCTGTCAAGTGACTCCATGGTATACCACTGGAAAGTGTTTTATAACTATTTTATGCCAATTTTGCCATAGAATTTACAGAGGCCAACATAATCAATGTGCAGGCATGTACATATCTACTCATGATGGGAAGTACATTTATGTATTCAATGGCTTTCCTCTCCTCTGATTGGCTGTAGTTTCTATCACATGGTATTAGTAAGGGGTATATCAAAGCAGTTTGAACAGTGACTTTTATGCTAATTATCTTTCAGACAGATCACTCTAAATGAATGGTCAATTTTACAGGACTCATTTTACCGTACATGTACATGAGGTCCCACTCAAAGCTGTTAAGGCATTTGTTATGTACTTAACTAAAATGCTTTCCTTTGTTTAATGTGGGAGATTATTACAAAGCTAAAAAAAAACTGAATTTGAGCTTGCCCTTCAGACAAGAATAACTCTCAAATTTCGCTTGCTCGAGGCAAGTGAATGCTTGCTTTTGTTGAAATCCCTTTTTATGACTTGAGTGGTAGATGACTTTTCTGGGCCTCTCTTCTGACATTAGGCAAGTCTGTTTGTGAAGAGTTAATTGCTCCACAAGAGAATCTTTTTGTCCCAGATGACCACACGGCACTTCTCATGAGCCCTGAGATATGATAAACAGTGTTTACTAACCTCAGGATTTCTTCCTTTGGTTTGTGCTTTACGATCCATGTAATACATAATTATACCCTCTTCCATTTCAATTTATGCCCCTTGTGCTTAACACATAATGTATGGATACGTCATAAGTAAAGTTCACAATTCTTTGTTTATCTCAAAAGGCTATAAATGATCTGGGATTTAGTCATCCTACGCCTATCCAGGCCTCCACTATTCCTGTGGCTCTGATGGGCAAAGACATCTGTGCATGTGCTGCAACAGGAACAGGTTTGTGATTTTAGTAAAGCAAGGTCAGATTAATTTTCTTTATTAGCAACCAGTAGCTAATAGAAATAAATAAAAACTGGTGCCCGTTGTGGCTTTTTTGGTTTGTTACTACAAAGGCAATTGGTGGTATAATTTTCTCAATTTGGTCCTGTTCACTTATACAGGAGAATTAAAAGAAAATACATGTGATGAAAATATTATGCTAATTGCGTTCAAGAGAACACAGTTGTAATTGGGTAATGCGGCAAAATTTGAGTTTCCTTGTATGTATCTTTCTGTGGACACCAATTTGTCCCCCCCCCCCAAAAAAAAAAAATTCTCAGGGGCGAATGACGTCATCTCCATGTTTGTCCATGTGCTTTCTTTGGAGTGTTGTGCAATATTGCAGACTTTCGAGTGTCGAGGCAGCCTACTCTGGATTGTAGTGGATACGTTGTTTATTTTAATTAAAGTTTGAAGTAAGTGTTAATGGCATGTAAAAACCTTGCGAACAGAAAGCTGTAGTTTGACTGCATGTTGTGTACCCTCTTCTCTTTTTAATTCGGCCAAAACCAACGCTGCTTTCTGGATCTGCTGAATAAATTAAAGAGAGAAATTTGTAGTTTCACTTCGCTGGCCAAGATTTCTCTGCGCAAATAATGTAACATAAACCCATTGAAAGCATAGGAAAAGAGTTCAACTCCCACAGGATTGCTTTGGTACACCAACATGTCCTCCGTTTCATTGTTCCAGAAGTGAAAGTACCCTGTAGCTGTTCCCCCAAAGCCAGGACGATTCAAAGTCGTGTTTGTAAACATAAGAATTGTCCTAGTTTTGGTAATAAAAGCACGTCGTCTCGCATACCGATGGAACAGGCATCGTTTGTGTCGATTTACATGGTCAGTATAAAACACGGACTGCTGACTGCAGACTACGGACTGGATATAAAACACAGACTTCGGTATAAAATGCGGGCTAAGCATTACGCACTGGGTATAACACATGGACTAAGGTATTTAACGTGGACTGCAAACTAAATGTGGCCTGCCAACTGCAGTCCATGTAAAATGTATAAACGAGAAGAAACCCTCTTGTATGCACGTGCTTTGCGATCAATTCATTTGTTTTTGCTCCCGCGGAAGGGAAGCCAATTTCATGCCTACCTTACAGCTCAGGCACAAAATGCTGTTCCTAGAATTTTTGCTTTTTTAACATACCAAACCTACCAATACTCAAACGCACTCTTTAATCTACAATTACTACTAGTTGTATTGACATGAGCCTTGAGGAAAATTCACATTGTGTAGTACAGTGAGCCAATGAACACTGTATAACCACCAATTATAACACCTTGGGCATGAACCAATGCCAGAAAATACATGTAGGTTCAAATTATGGAAAATAATGACCATCATGGTAATTGCTCTGGGCAATTTCATGATTTTCATAAGAATGTATTCTGCAAAACACGTCTTGGGACTGAGCCTGGGAAATGTTTGGAACATCTTCGCGGAAGTCTTCATCCTGTCATACCTCTAACTAGGAAAGAGTTGGCAGGTGTAACTCAGTACAATTTGGAGGATGTAACTTTCAATCGATTGTGTGAAACAGTTATGAAATTTATTAGCCAGCGAATGTTTTTATCTTAATTTTGAGTTACATGATTGTAGAACAGAATCTTTGGAAAATAATGCATCTACACTGTATGAATAATTTAGAAAACACCCTCTAAGAGAGCATGCACAAAAACATCATACTTCTGTAACTGGGTAGAAACACAGATATGTATTTATGTAGAAGCCGTTGATGTAATGATGGCACAAGCAAAGAGAATTTCCTTTTTGATAACACAAATAAACATTCGAGTGATTTTCCTTTCTTTTTCTTCCAGAGTTTTCAATACAGTGTAGATAAACATTAATTTTCCTCATGTTTCCTTCAAGTTATAAAAACTCTTGTGAAAGTTTGAGAGAACTTGAAAAAGCTGTAGCCTTAACGATTTGTCTCTTGTCACCACAGTACAGCATTTCTTGTTCTCCTAAACTTCCACTCGTGTTATTAATGACTTAATAGAAAACAGAAAATGTTTTCTGTGTAACACATATTATGTGTGTAATTTTTTATTGTGAAAAAATTGAACACAGAACTGAACATTTATTCAGAGTGTAGAGGCACAAATGTAATCTAAAAAGACATGTACTGTACAGGTACATGTAGCAGAATGTTGGATCAAATTAGTATTGATATTGTTCAAACAACACATTTAGGAAAGACAGCAGCATATATGCTTCCGATATTGGAGCGACTTATTTACCGACCTCAGCAGGCGTCAGTAACAAGGGTCCTCATTCTAACTCCCACGAGAGAGCTGGCCATTCAGGTACTCCTTACAACTTACATTTAAGTAGCATACAGTCAATACATGTAATTTGCCAGTTACAGTTCAAGAAATAGAAACATTTTCAGTGTTTCTGTCAAGTTATAGAAATGGGATTGTAAGTTTAATTTGGGAGAAAGTGGTATGTTGTTGGAATACGAGACGATTAAGATGTGTGTTCCTGAAGCTTTTTCGAGTTTACTGAACTTTCATGATTGTTTAACTATTAATAATATTATATAACTCGATATAGCAACAGGAAGAAAATGTTTTCCATCTTTTTAAGAAAGACTGAGTATGCAGGCATGAGTTCATGTTGAATTCAGACGAAATCGGATAGGAAATCGGGCAACTTCAAGTTTTAAGTGGACAAAACTCCTGTACCAGAATATTGTTCAGTATATTGAAATCCTTTTTGTATTTTCTAAAAGCTAAAGATAAAGACATTTGCCTGAAATAACACCAAAAACAATTTCCCACGGGAACTTGAGGAAATAAATTTCAAAGTTCAGAGAAATTGTGCAAACACAGGTAAAATTTCATCATCAGTGTCATTTCACCAGTACTTTCAAGGGTTTCAAATGAACTTCAACATTTGTTTTCGACATTTGGTGTTGTTAGAAATGACTTCTTTTGAGAAGATATTTGAAACAATCGCACAGAAGTTTCCAATACAATGTAAACAATCTCGGTTCAAAGTTTTTTTCCACTTGCTAAACGAACTTGTGGTGGATTCCTTCCTAAATATTTTGAGCATAACATGGAGTATTAAACAGTGGGATTCCTTTTTATCACAGATTCATTCTGTAACCAAAGCATTGTCCAAACACACCAACATCCAAGTGTGCCTGGCTACAGGTGGGTGTTTTGAAGTTATGCTAAACATTAGTAATCTTTTAAGTTGATAATAAGCCTGCTTTCCATGAATTCTGAGTGTGTATTTACAACCATGAACGTATTTGATAGTTAAAGAAACCACTTCAGTCATAGGCTTGTGAGAGTTTTTGCCTTCCAAAGTCGAACAGGTAGACTTTCCAGAGGAAGTTTTCCACAGGTCAAGAAGTTGTCAGGGAAAAAAAAATACTGGCATTGCATAAGAACTTAAAATCTTCGGGTGGGTGGGTGGGTGGGAAAGTCAGCAATGGCAAATGCAACAGAAACAACTGCCCATGCCACAGGTCACATGACCAATACCCAGGCCCCAGCTGTGCGTGAGAAAAACATTTTTAACTTATTTAATTTCACTCATGTTCATGTATTACTCTGAATCCGGTGTTAAAAAAATGTTACAGATTCCTTGTCATTGCTGTGTTGTTCTGTCCCAAACTCTTTCCAGGGGGCTTGGATGGGAAGAGCCAGGAAGCAGCATTACGTAAAGGACCTGACATCGTGATTGCTACTCCTGGGAGACTTGTGGATCACTTGCATAACACCCCGTCATTTAACCTGCAAACCGTGGAGATAATAGTGCTGGATGAAGCTGACAGGTAAAACAAACTGATGACAAAATGACTCACATACTGTACATTTAAAATCAGTCCCTTTGTAGATATTCTGCCTTGGGTTGCAACTTGATCCCTCGTACATGTATTTGTTTCGTAGCTGTATACATGCATTTGAAATATATGTTGCCAAAATACTAGTTGACTCAAACTTAAGTAAAATAAAGATTGTTTGTATTTTGTACATTGTACTTGTACCTTTGGTGGGAGGCGCGGTGGCCTCATGGTTAGTGCGCTCGTCTCCGGATCGAGCGGTCCGGGTTCGAGCCCTGGCCGGGGACATTGTGTTGTGTTCTTGGGCAAGACACTTTACTCTCACAGTGCCTCTCTCCACCCAGGTGTATAAATGGATACCGGCGAACTTAATGCTGGGGGTAACCCTGCGATGGACTAGCATCCCATCCAGGGGGGAGTAGAAATACTCCTAGTCGCTTCATGCTACAGAAACCGGGATAAGCTCCGGCCTGATGGGCCACTTGGCTCGCATGCAGACTTTACCTTACCTTACTTGTACCTTTGATGTTTAAATTAGGAATTAATTTGTGAATTGCGCCATTTGTGGTTTTCATACAACAATACTGTAACATTTCAGTTGTTTTTCCCGTCTTCAGAATGCTAGATGAGAACTTTAAAGACCAGATGGAGGAAATTATGAAGCTCAGTCCACGTGGAAGGCAAACAATGCTATTCTCAGCAACAATGACAGATGAGGTAAAATGGTTAAATTTGTAAATATAAATTTGTTTTCTTTGAATTGAGATATGATGAAGAATAAGAGAACCTTTTTCCCAAGAAATCCCACCTAAGTTGTTCTTAGGCATAGATTCCAGTTCTTCTGCGGATAATGTTACTTCATGTTGCATGGATGGTTTCGTGGAGAATGAAACTGTGTTTACAAGCGACGTTGACTGCCCACGTGATCAAAATTTGCGTCGACGGATTGGCTTTTTGTATACCCTCCTGGGATAATGATCTAAAAATAACTTGAAAGGGATAACCTTGGAAATAAAGCGTATGTGGAAAAAAAAACTCTCTTGTAAACCTTCTGTCCTCTCCTGTTTGAATATACATGCAGTTCATCCTCGCTATTTCAAACTCTCAGGGGAAACGAAAATTAGTTTGAAATAACCGGAGTTTGAAACAGCCGATAGAAAAAAATGACTGAAGGGAAAATCGAAGGGAAGTGGTTTTGAGTTCGAAATAATGGGGATTTCGAAATAAGCGAGTTCGAATTAGCAGGGTCCAACTGTACTGATTGTGCAACGCTTTCGAGTGGCATGCTATGGAATATCCTACAAGTGGCTTGCATTGAAGCCATCATTGAGGCCTTGAAAGACTCGAAACCTTTAAAGTGTTGTTGACTATCAAAGTTTAGTTATAGATGTGGCTGTTATGAACATTAGAAACGGTTAATACTTGTGTTAAAGTTCTGTCTATGGTATTTTTAGGTTGAAGAGCTTGTCAGTCTTTCATTGAATCAGCCCGTGCGCCTGTTTGTTGACAATAATACCGACGTCGCTCATAACTTGCGCCAGGAGTTTGTAAGGATCAGGAGTAACAGAGAAGAAGATCGCTTAGCTATTATCACAGGTACAGAGTGTACATATATGTATATCTCATTGAAGGCAAATCGTATTTTTTTCAACAACGATGACAGAATATTATTTCATCTAGTACACGTGATTGTCCGGGTTATGAAAGTGAAGAATGATCATCGCAGTAAATTTTCCAATTTAAGCAATTGGAAAGAAGAAGCCTGAAAAAATCAGGGCTTCAACGGGATTCGAACCCGTGACCTCCGCGATACCGGTGCGATGCTCTATCAACTGAGCTATGAAGCCACACATTGGGAGCGAGGTCAATTTATAGAGTTCATATCTTTCCGTGAGTAGTGAAATGATGTGAAGTTCACTACTCACGAGAAGATATGAACTCAAATAAATTGACCTCGCTCCCAATGTGTGGCTTCATAGCTCAGTTGATAGAGCATCGCACCGGTATCGCGGAGGTCACGGGTTCGAATCCCGTTGAAGCCCTGTTTTTTTCAGGCTTCTTCTTTCCAATTGCTTAAATTGGAAAATTTACTGCGATGATCATTCTTCACTTTCATCTACAACCGCAGTTCATATATGAATTATTTCATATAAACTTCACATCATTTCACTACTCACGGGAAGATATGAACTCAATAAGTTGACCTCGCTCCCAATGTGTGGCTTCATAGCTCAGTTGGTAGAGCATCGCACCGGTATCGCGGAGGTCACGGGTTCGAATCCCGTTGAAGCCCTGATTTTTTCAGTAAAATTTACTGCGATGATCATTCTTCACTTTCATCTACAACCGCTGTTCATATATGAATTATTTCATATAAACTTCACATCCTGTCCGGATTATGGTAGCCCGCTGGAAACGTCCAGTGTGTTGTGAGTTACTCTGAAGGACTGGAAACTTACAGAAAATGGAAACACCATTGACTGAACGCGATATTTTCACGTCACTATGAAAGTGAGCATGGCAACAAAAGAATGTAGCTCAGGGACTGCACAGGGAAACTAGAGATCTCGTTCCCTGAAGTCACGATCCTATTGGTCAGTGCAAAGAATGTATGAACCAGCGTTAATCAAAGCGGTCAAACTCTGTAGGCATGTTCAGAAACCATTTATTATCGAACTTGGACGCATAAGCACAATAAAAACGAGGCGCTGGGTCACCGCTGACCGAAAACGCACTGGCTTGTTATTCTCGGCTGCAGTTCTCCCGTATATAGAGATATGAATAAGACTGTATCGTTTTCGTTTATTCTTGCTTCACATCCGCTTATACGTACTTTTCCGTTTGTAACTAATGATGAACAAGCATCCTTTTTGGCGGCATAAATGCCGAGCAGAGGCCTAAGTAAAGATAAAACCTTGTATATTGACGTGTTGTTACTTCATTGCTTGCAGCACTATGCAGTAGAACGTTCAACGAACATTGCCTGATATTTTTGCAAACTAAAACGTCAGCTCACAGACTGAGAATAATCTTAGGGCTGCTGGGATTGAACGTGGAAGAGCTCCATGGAAACTTGACACAATTACAGGTGCGTGACGATTTCGCGTTACATTTATTCAACTTTGGCACAATTACAGCGCTGTTCCGTGACATTTTTGCTAGCGTTCCTTTGTAGTTGTTTCAGAGGCATTATTTTCCTCTCACATTACCTCTGAGCTGCATATAACACGAGCGGAGAAACTGCCAGCGGGAATAGGGAGAAGCTTACTTCTCATGTCGTTTATCCCATTTTCTTGACCTTAGCGTGTTTTTCCATCGCGTGTACGCGTGCCTTTAGGCACACATGGCTAGTCACAAAGGTGTTTTTCTCAGTTTACTTAAGGTCGGTAGTTCCTCCAAATCAAGGGCTGCTGTTTTGCCAGACAAGCGGGCAGCTAGCGTTTTAGAGGGAAAGAGTTTTTGTGCATCTGAAAAGTAGGAATTGACCAAGAGACCATTTGTCCTTGTGTTCGTGTTGAAATGCTTAAAAACTGATTAAACGACTGGTATAGTTTACCTCTTCAATGGCCTCTGACCCTTTTTCTTTTCCTTGTTATTCTTTCAGAGGCTGGAAGCTTTAAGGAAATTCAAGGCCGGCGAAGTTGACATTCTTGTAGCTACGGACTTAGCATCTAGAGGACTGGATATTTTAGGAGTGAAAACGGTAAGTGTAAGCTAGGAGACCAGACGCCATGAACCCGTAGATGGACATCGTTAAAACCGTGTTCACTTTTGGCCCTCCCCCACTCCTCCCACCTCAAAATCCTATTTATCAAGGTGTATTTGGAGAACAAGAGTGTTACTGAGTTGGTCAGTGACACTGAAGCTACTCGGAAGAGCTTCCGTCTTGTGTAACAACGCTGGCATAGTTACTGTTTACTCAACCTTAGGATAGTGCAGAAGCAAACAATTGCCAAATACTTGTGAAATGTTCGTGGCTAGTCTGACGCGGCGTTTCGTCTCGTGCACTTAGGATAGTGCGCTTGTGATTAGTGAATTGCATGGCTAGGAGGCGGTATGGCCAAATGGTTAAGGGTGCTGGATTTGAAATCTGGAGGATCCTCCACCCTATCGCTTTTTGACTTTGTTCTCGGTAGTCCCAAGTTCAACTCCTCAACTGCGTTGTGTAAATAGCCAACTGGCCAACCTCCCACCAGTTGGGATTCGTAGGCTCTATTTGTAATGAATTCTACAGTGCTAAATACATTTGACACTTAAATAGAGTTTTGTAATTGTTTTTATTGCTCGATTTAACAGGTCATTAACGCCAACCTTCCGCCGACGCTGAAGCAGTATATTCACAGAGTTGGAAGAACAGCTCGGGCGGGACGCAGTGGAAGGTATGTGGTTAATTAATGTCTCTACCGTGCACTGCAAGCTGACATGTAATACTTAACGTTTTAAATGACTGTCCCTATCACTGCAAGCCAAGGGGAAATCGGTGGTGTTCGTTTCCTGGTGTGACCGTGAATGGCCTGCAGGAAGACTCTCTTGTGTGGGTCCCGTAACCCGCGGTTTCCTCGCTCGCGTGAAACGCAAACAAGATTTCTGATCGTAGGCTAGTACAACGTAGATAGAAGTGCCAGCGGTGTTTACGATTTTTCTTATCCGATCGATATTGTCTGTGGATCCAATCAGCTACGTCTCGTGGATTCCAGCTACTTTGAGAATGTCATGACGAAATTAACCATTAATTGGAGGCCAGACACAAAAAACTTTTGTCAATACAGTATCGTTCAAACTCGTGCATTGTTCTCCCGAAATTTCGCTGATATTTCGTCGTAATTTCGACGCGAATGACCATGACGCCTCGCTGAAATGTAGGTGGAATATCAGCGCTTCAAACAAAATACCTGCAATATTTCTATGACTTAAACGAAATCTCATACGACAGTTTTCAAACACGATAACTCAGTCTAGCGATTTTTCGCAACTGGGAATCGAATCATGGTGGAATTTCGCGAGGGTGAAACGGCACGTAGTGAATTTTCCTGGCCTTGTATCAGTATTTTAAAACACACGTCCACACATTTAGCGCAATTGTTAAATGTTATGTTGGTCATGTTCTTGTCTCTCTTATCTCAGTATTGTGGCAGGCAAAGCATCATTAGGGAGAAGTCCTTTGAAAGAGAAAAACACTTTTGAGTAAACCTTTGTGTTGTCGCTGTAAACTGTGTTGTTTCTTATTTTTGCTCATTTCCTAGCTGTTTATGCCCATTTCCCTTTTGCAGATCTGTTTCGCTAGTCGGAGAAAAAGAAAGAAAACTGCTGAAGGAAATTGTAAAATTAGCCAAGACACCAGTGAAAAGTAGAATAGTCCCTACAGGTGAGAAAAGAAGTTGATTTTTGTTGTTGTTGTTATTCGTTTTCTCCAGTTAACTTGCTCATATGTTGCTGTGGGCTTCATGTCCTACACACTCAAAAATGCTGTCTCTAAAATTATTGACTGTTTTGGCATGTTTAACTTTTGAGTTAAAGTCGTTCCTAGACCTGATCTGCAAGTTTTTAATTTTTTTATCCCCAGAGGTGATTGAGAAATATAAAAGCAAGATTCAAGGACTCGAGAAGGACTTGAAGGAAATTTTGAAACAAGAAAGCGAAGAAAAAGAGGTAGGCATGTAGTGATTAGGCGTGGCTGGCCTCTCACAAGGATAACAAGCACTTAGTTGATCTTGTGACCAGATCTCTTGTGGTTCTGTCCATAAGGGATCTGGGGACCAGAGTTTCACCTAGTCTCGAATACGTGTACAGCGGATTCTCGCCGTAGCCTCCAGCATTCAAGAGAAATAAAAACATGTCCGTGAAGGGGGAGCCCGCAAAACAGCAAACTCAAATGACAAAACTGATATTGACGTCGTCATACTATAAACCGGCTTGTCGGTTCTCGCAGTGTCCTTTGTTTATGTGCCATGGGACCGCCAACTAACTATACTAACTACACGAAATGATCTCATCTGTTAACGTATCTGTTAAGTGAACTGCCATAATTGCTTAGATGCCAAAGATCCGAATAAACCGATCAGGGTGGAGAATATTTATTATAGTAACATGAATTCGACTTGGTCTCTGAGTCACTCATGATCCATTGTTTGTTTAGCTAGGCCTGCTTCCTTCGGCTTTGAGATTTTTCTCTGGAGAAAAAGATCGAGGCCAGTGTAAACGGCGATCAACGAGACGCGTCTCGAGAAATACGAGACAAGTCGCGTGAGGCGCGAGACGCCTCTCGAGTGAAACGCGGCGACACTTGAGAGAAACGAGACGCATCTCTAGAGAAAGGAGACGAGCCTCGAGAGAAGGGATAACTTCTTTTTGAGCGGTTCTGTGGCTCAAAAATTTTTAAAAAATGACATTCGCCAACAATGACATTCGCCAACATTGAATTTTAGATTCCTTACCCAGTTTGTTTATTCATTTTAATTGACGTATTTTTATCTTTTTTATTCCTTTTGTAACTGAAAAGCCCCTTTGGGGAGTTGCAAATAAAGTATGTATGTATGTATGTATGTATGTATGTATGTATGTATTGAACAATACTGGAACATCACACTATTCTGTTGACCTGATGTCCGATTATTTTTCAACTTAAAATTCCCTTTTAACTCAGTTTGTTTTAATTCCCCCTTCAGCTGAGAATCTCAGAGATGGAGATGAATAAAGCACGGAACCTTATTGAACACGAAGAAGAGATCTTCTCCAGGTCTCCGCGGGTGTGGTTTCAAAGCAAGGCAGACCTAAAAAGAAAGTCTGGTAAACGATCTATTAGATCAGCTGAATTTGAAGTGTTGGACAGTTTTAACTTGCGCAAATCAGTTGTGACTCAGAAGTGAAATTTCACTTTCCTTGTATATGTGTTTTTGTCCGCAGACAAAGCAGCAAACGGACCAGCCAGCAAGAAACCCAAAAATGAAAACAAGAAAGGAAGGATTGCAGTCAGCGCAAATGAAAACGTGAGGCTGCCGTTTTCAGAGTTCCGTTGTTTTCCTTTTTACTTTACGATACGGAGATGTGACAATTGCTTCTAACTTAAAATATCCTCCGGTTTTAGTAAAAACAGCATATCAACGAACCACGTTAGGTGTATACCCTATTTCCATGCAAGTCTCTTTAACAATGTGGTGCTGTCATTATTAAATGATTTAATGGTTAACGCTTTGGACTTTAGTTCATTAAGTCCACTGTAAGCTCAAAACACTTCACTCTCATATCGCCTCTTTCTCTCCTCACCCATGAGTAAAATTAAGTGTTGCTGAAGGTTAGTATGTGGTGTACTAGCAACCCATCCAAAGAAAGTAATATTGTACTCAACCCCCAGCCTTAAAAGGTAGCCTGCGGAACAATCGTTCCCGTACGGACCATGTAGGGCTTTCTGCATTTTTGCCGCGCGAAAATTGAAGGCGGGGACAAAAACTGCAGTTATTGCGCGCCCAAAATGCGGCAACTCTTGTTACGGAGGCTTCTTGAAAACAATTTTTTTTCACATCCTATCCACTAGACGGCACGACCTACCCTGCCCTGCTCTCGTTTAACGCCGGAAATGGTAACCCCAAACTGTTATCAATGCGTTAACGTCTGTTTACAGAGGGTACTATATGATATTTGTTTTTAGGAAGAGGATAAGAAGAAGCGAAAAGAGATGGAATTCATCGCACGAGAGGTCAAGCGGTCGAAAAAAAAGAAACGCTTGCACGCCTTCCCGCCGGACAAACCCGATTTCAACTCTAAAGGTTTGTATATCTGAAAATTTTCTTTCCTATTCATGAAATACCACATCTTGCGCGCCAGAAATTGTGATTTTGTGGTAATTCTGGTTCTTGTCAAAGGTGTTGTTGTAAATATTAACTTTTTTTCCTCGCCTCAGCAGGAAAATCATCAAAAACGAAGAGTGCTGCCGCTGCTGGTGGTTCACGGCTCAAGGCATTTGACAAAGAACTCACGGATACAAGCAAAAAAGCGCTAAAAACCTTCAGACAGAGGTTTGTTACTTTTAAGAGAATTCTGCCATTGCATTGGCCTTGTCATAGACGAATGGTTAATAGTTTAGTCTTCTAGGCTAGTCACGCGCTGTTCAAAACATGGACGTTTTGTGTATGACAGGTAAATACCCATGTTTAAAGCTCTTTATTTTTTACTGTATTATTTAGCTCAAGACCCGATGATTCAAAGAAGTTCAAGAAAAGTCCAGGAAGGTTTAAATCAAAGAAAAGGTTTGTTTCACCTGGACGTTCACTTTACAAAGAGCGAACCAAGTCGTAGGATACATAGTGTCGTAAGTGGTCCTATGTGACGAGAAGGGGTTTATGTCCACTCAGTGTCGAAAAATAATGGGAAATCCCTGTTTCCATTCATGAAATTTGACTTGTGATACACGTCAATGCACACGCTTCGAGAACTGTACTTCTCCGAACTCATTGAAGCCAAATTTAGCCCGTTTGACACTATAACAGGATACGACTGGAACTCAACTATACAACCTACAAATTAATTTTTGTTCCTTTACGACTTGCCATCAGCCAGTCATTCCCATTTGGTTTCCAAGTCTCTGGTAAGAAAGCAAAGGTCTTGAAAGCCTTTACAGCAACCTAACCTGCATAGCTGGCGGGATTAGCTTTATTTTGGTGACATCATTGCTTTTCAGGAATGGATTGGCTAGAAATTCATGCCTTACTTACTCGTCTCTGTCCTTTTGTTGTAGATACAAGAGAAGATGACCTGAGTACAGTTGCAAGAGCCGAAACTGAATAAATTTTTATTTTAAACTGAATCCATTGAATCACCGGAGAGAAATTAAAGATCATGAGTTCCTCGCTGTCAAGGTGTAGAGCCACAGAGTACGTCTTGTTATTTCTCAATTCAGTTCCCATGACTTGTTGCCCTGAGTATTGGACCCTTTATTTGTAATGGTTTTGGAAGAAAGCCTATCTGAAAATCGCCGTGTTTCAATAAATTGAACTTTTCGAAAGAAAGTAGGAATTATTGTACGGATTGATTTTTGTCAACCAATCAGGTATACTCACTAAAACCGCGCGTCTTTTTCCCGCGCTTTTGACTGAGTGCTGCATGATTGGAGTTGTTGTGAACGTGGGCGCTCCTTATGACTAACGGTCGCTGGAGAGTGGTTTCTACGTCACGGTTTGCGCCTTTTGAAAAGTTTAGCCTAAAATTTTTCAAGTTTGTTTTGTGTAATCCGTGTTAATCTCCTCCATCCGTGTTCCTTTTTGGGTTATTATTATCTCTTTGGTGTTTTACTATCCTAGTAAACTACTATTTTCAGGATTCCTTCAATTCAAAGGTAATTTTGAACATAGCCAAAATAATCCAAACTACCGTGACTGAGCTCCTTTAAGTATATGGCTGGGGAGTGGTGTCGATGTGTTCGCAACGATCGCTGTACGCTTTTGGGAGCGATCATGTAGCGAACCGGTCATTATGTTACCCGCTCAATCCATATCTGAACGAAACAATATCTAGTGATGCTTGGTTTCCTCGATCTGCTCTGTTGTATTTCACTTGGAATTTGTTTCCCTAGCCAAAGAAAACACCGACCAATAACTCTTAAAGCTGAAGTTGAGCTAAAAGAAACACACTAAGAAAATAAAGAAGCAATTGTTATGCGCCTGGTCGTCACTTTAATGCCGTCAGTATTACGAAACGTTACGTTTCAAACCATTTAACTTTATTTTATTTTTTCCATTGAAACATGAACAGATTGTTTTAAGGCTGAGAAGGGAATGAATGCTCTTTAAAAATGTTGTGAGTTGAGTTTGAATTCAGACTGTTCGCAACCTATTTTTCAACGAAAGAAAAAGCGAGCGAAACGAGCTCGAGGCACGCGGAGGCGAGGGCGGGAAGGCGAGCAAAGCCAACCAAACTTCCCCATCCCCTTCCCCGTCAAATCTCCCGTCTTGCACTGGCGAATAGTTCTCTCGCGATTCTATCCGCGCGTTCAACGATCAAACAAAAAATAGAGGGCTGTGAACAGTCTACGTGTGAATCATAACACTCGTTGCACAACCCAGCGTCGCGTTCAAGTGTAGAGCGTAGTTATTATTTCTCTTACCGCGGAAGAATTAAGTTTTAATATTGTCCTTATTTATTACTGTTTATTCTTCTAATATTCGTTTTATCGTTATGCCAACGCCAGTTTCTTTAGTCATGGAGGTTTAAAAGTCATTAATTGTCTAGAGCAGCGCGCTTTACAGAAACTCGAAGGTTGAAATTTTCTGAAATTTAATTTACTCTTTCATCACAGTAGCCAACAACAGCCCGTACTTCCTTCAGTGGAACCGCTGTCGTCCTGTTTCTTCGCTTGTTCTTGTTGATCTGCTGCTTTCTCGGCTCTTCTCTCGGCTTCACGCCCTTCCACGTCAACCTTGATATCTTGAACTTTTCGAGACTGCGCCACCGAGAAAAACAGGGCCAATTCTTCCTTCTGTACCGCATCATCGCCGTCACGGTCAGCGAACTTCATAATCATGTCACGCTGGTCATTGATGGTTTTCATGTCCGGTGGTTCCTGGAAATTATCGGAGAAGCTATGTCACGCAAACAGGCAAAACAAACAAACAAACAAACAGAAAAACAAACAAACAATCAGGCACAGACAGAAAAGGGAAAACTGCAAAACCAATCCTCAATTGTCCGGTTTTCACTGAACAATCACAATATGTCACATATTCAGTTAAGAAGGCTGCATGTTCACCAACATAGCCGCAGATTTTCCAAGGTGGTCATAGCAACGCGCTGTTACTTTTACTTCCCGACGACTGTAATATAAACAATCAGATTTACAGATTTTCGGCCAAAAGTGGCCGTCGACACCATCATCGTCATCCTCACGGAACCTTTTTTCCGTACCTTTTTGTAGGCAAGTATAAAGCAGAATAAAGGTGTCTGATTAGAGGAACGCGTATAAGAAGGAATTCGTTGCTAAGAAACCGTTTACACTACAGTATTTGAAAGGAAGCGGTATTTCCACCTTGTTGTTCTTGATGTACAAGTCTCGTATAAGAGCATCTAGCTCAGCACCGCCAATGCTTCCATTGTGATCCTGTGTGGTAGGCAGAGAGAAAAAAAAAATCGAAAATCAATGGCTGATTTCCGAGTTGCCTCTTGCCTCTTTCTCCGGAACGATTCCTCGTGCAAAACGTTTCTCATGAAAATGAGTTTGATTTGCATGAAATTAAACTTATAGAACTTATAGATGAACAGCATTTTCATAACAATCGTTTAGCACCAAGACTCGTTTTGATGCTGAGGCAAAGGACAACTCTGAAGGGCATTGGCCTATTTAAGGTTTGATTGAGAATATCCTCACGGAGGAGCTAGCCTGAAGAATAATAAACCATGGAAATTAATAGAGAAAAATAAACAAAACCAGCTAAAATTAACAAGCAAGTATTAAAAAGAGGGACGTTTAAGATTCGATAAGATGCATATTATACATCTCCATTGTAACTGCCAGTGTAATAACATAAATTCACCTACCTGATCGTAGTGGTACCAGATTTTCTCAAATTCTTGTCTTGTCAGGTTTTGCCTGATCTGTTTGTATAAAGTATAATTGTGTTTGAGAGGCAATATTGACTAGGTTGCATTGCTGGGATCATGAAAGCAGAGATTATTTTACCTGGAACTTTGAGAGGAAATTCTCTTCAACGGGCAGAAGTCTGTTGATGAAGAAAATAGCAAACTGTCACTAACAATAAATAAAGACAGGTCTCAACAAGACAGTGGAAAACCTCCGCTTTATAATGCTTGGCCCAACAGACACTAAAGTGGTTTACCCGCGACTTTATACGTAGCTTAGATAATGGCTTTAGTGCTGTGTTTGTTGAGCTTGGTTAAACACCTTGTTCTAAAGAACCATTTGTGCGAATTCTATCGTTGAACAAATTAAAATCCCCTGCTTACTAATCGTTGCCCATTACGCTAAAATAACCATTCCATCACAACACTCCTTCAGAAAGTGCTCATCAAACCCGGAAAGGCCACAAATGCTTTCAAAATAAAAGAAGTGACGATATTGAACTAAGTCGCTTCACTCTCGTCCCCAGAGACTTCTGTCCCTCTTAGCCTGCGGGGCCTTGGCTTCGAGGCTAAATGGGGCCAGGTGGCTCGATCTGGGGACGAGACTGGCTTTGTTTGTATCCTGGTATCAGTTGAAAAGATTTGTTCCCTGTTCTACGTTCGTGTTGATGTGACCATAAACAAATAAAAAAGAACGACCAGCCAACTGCACAGTGACACTAACTTAGCCATTTCTGATAACTCTATCTCTCCGTCTTTGTTCTTGTCAAATGATTCCAGCTGAAACAAGTAAAACAATTTTGGAATCTTGTCAAAACACAGTTTTGTTTCTAGTGATACATGTACATATTCTAAACACGCAAAAGGGTTCATACTTTTCAGTCGTTTGACGAATTTTTGACCCCCCTCCTTTTCCCCATGTCATGGTAAAAAGCCCAATGTACCCAAACTCCCTGTTCAGTGCGTTCTAGTTTCTCAGAAACAACACTGTAAGATGGGAGTAAGAGAGAGAACGAATGCAACCAAAACAAAAGGAAAACCAAAAGAAAAGAAATCGTAGGCAACAAGCTGCCAGTGATTGTAGCACCAATTTTATCACTGGCAGATTAAAAGTACTGTTTCTGAGAAATCTTCCCTGAACCACACTGTTGACCCCTTTGACTTTTGTCAACCAATCAAAGAATACTATACGGTAAGCACATATCAAGCCATCATAGCGTACAGTACAGTCGGTTGCTTGGCAACTTCCAGACGAAAACTGCGGGCGAGAACTGCGGTACTCGGCGCTTTTGTTTAGTCTCAAATGAGAGTAAAAGGTTTCGTGCGCAAGAAAGAAAGTGCGGAACAATCGCTAGAACTTAGGTGTGTTGTTGTACGGTTAGCTTTGTTGGTTATTTCGCGATCTGTTTTACGTAATAAGGGAAGATCATTTTGGTTTGCATTGCCATCGCTTTCGCGCGCACCTGTTTATATATGTAGCACGCAAGTTTACACTTGTCAAGGTCGCTTTGAGAAATTCTTTATGGAATATCTGATTTCGTGCCTGCGGCCGTGGAGTAGATGATAACTTGAAATATGAGAAATGTTTGTTCGTGAGTGAGAAATGGTGTTGACAGGCCGTCGCGACCCTTGTGGCGATGTCATTCAGAGACCTTGCCCGTCTGCATGAATATCTGCACGTCCTCTGCGGATCATAATTGGCAGTCATTTTCACGGTGTTATATATTGCTGCTTTGGGTTCATTATTACAGGTATTTAAAGGGCATCTTTTGAGGCCGAAATTGGTTCGTCCCGTGCAAAGTTATTTACATGTAAAAAGAAAAGCCAAGATGGATGCTAAGTGCTCGTCCCGGGGGGGGGGGGGGCACAGCCATATGTGGGCTATATAGGTATGTGCCGCTGTGAAGGGTATGGTTTTCAAGCAGTTTACTATAGGATAGGGTATATAAATCAGAGCGTTTGGGTCTAGAATAGGGTGTAATTTTTCACAAAACTGACTAGTTGGTTGAAGATTTTATCTAGACTAAGGAAACCAGGAATTGCCACTCAAAAATATAAAAAAATCAAGTCGACAAGTTTAAATTTACGTAATCAGCCTCAACAGTGTCGATAGATGGGGGGATTTAGGGAGTTTACTCTAGTATAGGGTAGCAAAATTCAGCTGAACTAGCTCTGGTATAGGCTAAGGGTTCCAGGGTCCCAGCGGGACATCCCCACCCAGAAATTCCCAAAGTACCCCCCCCCCCGGTGCTCGTGCGGCGGGGACATGGGGGAGGGGGAAGAAGCGGGAAAAAAAGGAGGGAGATTGCGTTTTTCGCCTCCCCTACCCCTTCGCTGTTTACGCCTGGCTAGCAAGTAACGGCTCGTCCATCGAACTGAACAGTCCTGAATGTCCTGAATCTATCATTCCAGCGTTTTGTTTTACATTTTAACCCATTTCTCATATAAAGCGTAAGGCCTGTGAATGCGAGTGCAATTAAGGATTTACACGGCCAGTTATATTTGAAAATTCTACCAAAATTGCCAAGCTTTTAACTAGGCGAGTGCAAATTGAAAGAATTTCAAATATCACAAGGAGTGAAAATCTTTAATTGCTCGTGCTTTCAAACGATTACTCATTTATGATCTGACCAAGAAAGCTACAAACGCGTCTGCAATTTGCGCTGCAGTGCAAATTAATCACAATGAAATAATTTTCTCAGTCAAATAAAGCAGCAAGGTAAACCGCTAGCGTTTCATGTAGTTAGTTTGGAGCATTTTTTAACGAGTCCTTTACCGTCAACGAGATAACTCCACGGTTAAGAAAATCACCTTGAAATAAAGGGCTTTCACTTAAAGTGAAAGTAAGCTGCCCGTGCTATTTGTCAACTTGTCGCGCTGCGTAACGGAAGACTACACATGCAGCTTAAAAACAATTGTCGCTTTCTTTTTCAAGTTCCTCTCTCCTGACGATCCTTAGTTATTTTCAATTTTTTTATTACTTCTCTGTTGTTTTTTCTACCTAAGAAAGCTATGTTGAGATGTCCTTCAATTTGAAAAAAAGTTTGTAACTGACAAGATTGGTTAGTACATACGGCAACCTTTATTACGCAGTCCTTCACTGTTACCATGGTTACCTACCGCTGCATTGACGTACTCTTCAATTCTTTGTGGACTGACATGTGGGTTATTAACAGTCAACAGGTCTTTAAAGAAACCCTGTAACGCAGTCAGAGAAAAAAAGAAAAAAGTTTTCCCTTTGAATTTATTCTGGGTTCTAAATTGTTTCATTGGCAAGACAGCTTTCGCTTAGCTCGTTAGGTGGCTATGGTATGGCGCTTATGTGTGCATTCTCTAGAATTGAATTCAAGCTCAATTCAGATAACTGAGTCTTTGTTAATTAACTGAAAAAGTAGCTTCTCGTTAGCGTCTACCTTATAGCTTAACCTGCGTAGCAAGCGTTCTGGTATTTTGCTCAATTTTCGGGCTGCCAAAATGCGGTAAATTCTTTTTTGTAGGAACGCTTGCAACAAAGGCAAGGATGTCTTTTATCAAGCCCATGGAATGTTTTACACTTTGAATCTGATAAGTCGCTGGACTGATGAAGAAGGGTACATTTAATTTTAACAAACCCTCAAGTGTTTCTTCTCTAGGTATCCTTCACGATAGACATCGTAATGATTCCAGATCTGAAATGAAAGCGCGTAGTTTTTGCTTTAGATTCTACTTTCAAAAGCAGATTAATAGTTCAGAAGGAAAAAAATTAATACACCAGGTACGCTAAGAGGGGGCAATGGTACGTGAGTTGATGAGGTCTTGCCGATTGCGAATCAAGTGACCTCTGGACCTCTGTCACGCACATCACACAACGCAGCATTGCGTGACATAGGGAGGGCCAGAACCTGACTACTTGTAGTGACGTGACTGACCGTTCTACAGAATCTTTACCCGTATCGATCACATCATTGAAAGGGCTGACTGATCAAAAGTTCGTACCCTTGATTAACTGAATTCGGTTTCAGAAGTTATTGATTTCTGATTTCCTTTTGGCCTTTTTTCAACCTCTGCTAGCTCTGAAACTCTGCCTCAAAATAACACGGAGAGTGTCACAATTTCTAAACTGGCAATAAAATGTTCTACCCAGTAATTGAACATTGCATTACATTCCTACCTTCATAAATTCAACGCTGGAAATTTTTGACTCTCGGTGGAACTGAAGAAGAAAGTTCTGTTCTGTAGGAAGAATTTGGGCTACCTGAAACCAGGAAGAAAGAAAGAAAGATAGAAAGGAAGTGAACAAACGTTACCAACATTCTTTACGAGAGACAACAGAGTTTCATTAGAGTCATCAGGTTTACAAACTAACCTCGTTAATTTCCAGACGGCCATCATAGTTTTTGTCGTATCTCTCTAGAATAAGTTCTCGCATCTCTCTGACTTTGTCTTTAGCCAAACCCTGTTGCAGAGAGATCATCGAATCATCATTAAAAAACAAACTCCCCCTGTAGATCCTCCCACTTACCCATACCATTCTACTGCCGGCGATCAGACGTTCTCTTTTTTTGTTTTTCCTCTCTCTTCCACCACCGCGAAAAAAAAAATAAAAAAAATAAATAAAATAAAATAAAACAAACAAACAAACAAATAAAAACTAAACTAAACTAAACCAAAACGCCCGATCGCTGGTCGTGACCACTACCTTCGTATCGTGTGTTTGTTCTGTCTCTTATAGCAAATTAGTGTAAAATGTTGCGAATTTTCTTTTTTTCCCCTACGCAGGCGCAATCTTCCTGCCCCTCCGCGAGGATGATTTCGTGACGAGCCCAAAGAACGTCGCGCTACATTTCTCGGGTCCCCGCAATCCCTTTCCCGTCTTTTCGTCTCCGACTCCCCGTACCCCCGCTGCCCATTCACCCGGGTACCACCCCTTCTCCGTAAACGTAACATATTCACCGGTGGCCACTGCTGCTGGGCTTCGATAACACTTTTAAATATTGTTTACAATTCAAAATATTTCACTCGCGTTCTTTGAGTTTGATTTTCGGTAAATCGGTGTCAGTGACCGCCCGTTTAACAAACAGGTGGTCTGATTGTTAACTGGCACACTATATTTACTACTTTATATTTTACAAAAGACAACAATAGATTCAATTTCACGAGCATTAGAATTTTAAAATGGTCTCTTTTTATTTTCACCTCCCAGCAGGCCGCCGAAACTCCTGCCTTTG
The DNA here is from genome assembly GCF_042242905.1 of Orbicella faveolata. Classification (NCBI taxonomy): domain Eukaryota; kingdom Metazoa; phylum Cnidaria; class Anthozoa; order Scleractinia; family Merulinidae; genus Orbicella; species Orbicella faveolata. Next base: position 11,680,179 of record NW_028301558.1, on the reverse strand, counting down.
CTTTATCTATACGTTATCAGAATAAACACTATTGGTTATAAATACATTAACGGAGAATTTTCCATTCTGCATCCCTCCAGTGAAACAATCTAATATTTGTATTTTAAATTATGAACGTGTATTCTGTACATGTATGAATTTATCCCGCCTTGAAAAAAATTCAAGGCATTTCCAGTCCACAGTAATATCATCCTTTGAAAGTATTCCTTTCCGTGCCACACGAAAAAATAATTATTTGAATCATTAACCACCAATGAATAATTTCTCTCGATTTGTCAATGGCCTTCAGATAAATAATTTATTCGCAACTCGTGTTATTATCATTTTAAATGGTGAGCTTTCCGCGGATGACAAGCTTCGTTACGGATATGTTTGAGCCATAATTACGGCATTTTTGGTGAGAATATTCAAAGCCACACGCCTGTCCGCGATAAAGAAAATAATAAATACTTACATGATATCTTGCTTCGAACAGTTCTTGTAGAAAAGGATCCAGCTCTCTGGCTTCAATATAACCATTACCTGTGATTGTAAATCAAGAGTAAACCTTGTCGAGAATGTTTTTGAGAAGCTTCTTTCAACGAAATCAACCTCGCCACAAAATGAACCGTTGTGGAAAACCGATCTGTATTATTTCATACATGAATTGAGGTATATTTAACAATAAATTGCCTTTTAACCTCGCTTTTAAATAACTAAATATTGCTTGCAGGATTTCTGGGATCACTTCGTTTCACAAAAAAATCGATGTTTTTCTTTTTTATTCAAAATCGCCAAAAACAAAAGCCAAAACAAATTTCGAAAATCCACCCGTCTTTACGACAGCAGTGACATATGCAAATTTCGAACGGTGAAGAGAGTCAATGATCGCGAATTGAAATAAGGTTTCTATACTACACAATGTATGCCTTTGTAAGTACATCGGCACATTGTAATATTACGAATCGATACTTAACTCTTTTAGCAATCGGAAAAAAATGGAGAATTATTTAAAATATCCGTGAGAAGGTGAAAGAATATGGGAGGTATATTCCTGATAAAGCTGCATTCATACCCCAAGACACTTGCATGTCGAACGGAGTTTGCCAAATAGTTTTCTATGTTGCGCGGTTACCTGAATTGAACACGATGTGGCGAAAAATATCAACAACCTCTAAACGAATTCAACGCGAAGTGAAAACTTTTTTTCAGACTAGATCTGCTAAACAGATCCTGTATTTAGCTATATTTTCATCGCAGCTGTCGCACGGTTAACGCAAAAAAATATTCTACAGAATTTAAGCGTAGCTTACCATCTTTGTCGTATTTCCTAAACACTTCCATAAACTCAGTCGATGTTAGCTGAGTTTTGCCATGAAACTTGGTGACAAACGGCTTCATTCCTGAGCGGGAGGAAGCCATCTTGCGTGAGTTAACCCTTCAACGCAGCACCCTGCCACAGACAAGGCAGCTTATAATGTAAACAAACACCACTTGACCAGCTGACCACGACAGAAGATCTCCAAATTTAAACAAATCACTTGTTCTGGCTGCTGTTATTGGATGAACTTGATGAGCTAAAAGCTCAATATCAGCCGCTTTTTTTGTGCGGTTTATATCATGGGAAAGGGTTGTATCCTGTAAACTTTATGTCGTCGCTTTGGGGACACACGATCAATCTGTGAACGGGCAGTGTTTCTATTTGATTTTTTTTAAAAAAAAAAAAGAAAAAAAGCACATAAACTGAATCAAAATCAATTTTTATATAAGCGTAATTAAAAAAATCTATAATACGCTTTAATGTATAATTTATGAAATTTTTTTATGGATTAAAATCCAAAACCTATTTCCAGTTACCTGTCTGTAAAGACAGTAATTACGTTAAGTCTATGTCGGGCCAAGCAGCTTCACTTCCATTTTCTATTGCAGTTGTCTTTCTCCTGGATAGGACGTTAGTCCATCATGGGGTTCCACCCCTAGCATTAATTTCGCTGGTACCCATTTTTACAGCTGGGCTGCAGGAGTCATGTGTCTGGCTGTGGAAGGCATCACAATGAGCTTCAAGAGGCGCTTCAACATACGCTGAGGGGGGCTACTTTGGCCGTGAGGGACTAGGCTGGCAACGGCGTTTTCCCGCCAAACTCAAATAACTAATTCGCTTCGCCGCTCGCGCGCATGTCGCGCTCGTACACTGACTGGAACGAAGATGAAATGGAGTGGATTGGAACGAAGTGGAGTGGAGTGGAGTGGAGTGAAGCAAAGTGAAATGGAGTGAAGTGGAGTAGAGTGGAGGGAAGTTGAGTGGAGAGGAGTGGAGAGCGAAGTGAAATGGAGTGAAGTGGAGTAGAGTAAAGTAGAGTAGAACGAAGTGGAGTGGAGTAGAGCGAAGTGGAGTAGAGCGAAGTGGAGTAGAGCGAAGTGGAGTGGACAGAAGTCGAGTGGAGTGAGCGACGTGGAGTGGAGTGAACAGATGTGAAGTAAAGTGTAGTGGATTGGAGTCGGAGTGCAGTGGAGCGAAGGGAAGTGGAGAGAAGTGGCCGGAGTAGATTGGAGTGGAGCGAAGGGAAGTAGATAAAAGTAGAGTGGAGTGAAGCGAAGCGAAGTGGACTGGCGTGGAGTGGAGCGAAGTGAAGTGGAGAGGTGGAGTAGAGTGGGGCGGAGTGGAGTGGAGTTGAACAAAGTGGAGCGGAGTGGAGTGGAGTACAGTGGAGTAGAGTGGAGTTGAGCAAAGTGGAGTGAAGTAGAGCGAAGTGGAGTGGACAGAAGTCGAGTGGAGTAGAGCGGCGTGGAAAAATGGCGGCATGGAAATAGAATGAAGTGGAGTGGAGTGGAGCGAAGGGAAGTGGAGAGAAGCACAGTGGAGTGCAGTGAAATGGACTGGCGTGGAGTGGAGTATTAGTTGGTTGTTGGTTGTTTGGTACTTGGTCGGTTGATTGTATGGGTGGTTGTTTGGGTAGATGGTTGGTCGCTTAGTAGATTAGTTGGCAAATTAGTTGGTTGCTTGGTTGGTTGGTTGGTTGGTTGGTTGGTTGGTTGGTTGGTTGGTTGGCTGGTTGGTCGGTCGGGTGGGTGGGTGGGTGGGTGGGGGTGTGGTTGATTGGTTGGTCAGTTGGTTGGTACGTTAGTGGTGGGTTGGTTGATCCCTGAGTTGGTTATTTCGTTTATCGATTCAGTTTCGTTGGTTTACTCAATGGTTGAGTGGATGGCTATGAGATAGATAAAAATTCGATACACAAATTGGTCGGCCAAAACCAAAGCACTTTATTAAACTAGTAATTAATTAATATCTACGCCATGCAGAAAGTTGAACAGCTATATTTATCTTTACTTATCGTATTATTACAAGGTTTAGTGGACGAAATTGTCTCTTAGGACTTCTGTGCAACGAGCAATAGTTTTAGCTCGTCTTTCCCAATCTTTCCATCTTTATTGGTGTCAAAAGATTCCATTAGCACGGCCTTGAATTTTTTAATATCTTCGACTTCCACTTCTCCCTGAAAATATTGGAAACAGAAACGTTTAACTTAGTTATCGTTCTTTTTATTATTACAAAATGGCCAGTTTCAGGTTGGCCAATAATCTTTACTAATTCCGTCTTCCCGCGTGGGAAATAAGGCGAGACTGTTTACCGTAAAATCTCATGTGATAGCTCGCCCCCCGGTTATAAGCCCCCGCCCGAATACAAGTCCTTCTATTTGCTTACAAAGATACTATTTGGGATATACCCCCCCGGATATAAGCCCATCTAATGTATAAGTGCGTCCCTTTGGCGTTTCTTTACAAAGATTAAAACTTTCTAGTCGAGAGTTATGGGCTAATAGGGTAATAATAGCGTAATAGGGTAAATAGGGTAAGAGCTCTAAATGTAATGGTATGTTAGCTTTAATTTGTTTCTCAGATACGTTTTATCTCGTCGTCCCGAAACATTTTTTTTATTCCGCTTATATGCCCCCCCCCCCCGTATATAAGTCCCCCCATTTATAAGCCCACCCAAAACCCCTTATGAAATTAAATAAGCCCAGGGCTTTAACGTGCGGTTTTACGGTACTTGGGGCCCGTTTCTCGAAAGTCCCCAAAAGTTTTCGCAGCCGGAAAGCCGTGGCAAAATTTCAAACCTTATTATTACAGAGCTGTTTTGTTCACATATTCTTAAAACAGCGGTTCCATTCCGTACAACAAGTTTCAGGAGTATACACCTCTCTGTATTTAGATACCGATTAACTAAAAATGGCTTTTCGGGCACGAAAAGTTTCCGGGGCTCTCGAGAAACAGGCCCCTGATTCGTTTGCGTCCAGGCAACCGTTGCAAAACTAAAACATCAGCATTTAATTGTAAGAGTGTTTATTGGATACGATTCATAGCTCAGAACTGGTCAGAGTACGGTTTTAACCCTCAGCTGGCGGCTGACGACGCATTTTAAACTGATCGCCGAGATCTGAAATCTGCAAAAGCTAATGATTGCTGAGAAATTGTTAATCGTTACGTCAAAGAGTGGAATTCTCTCCGCTTTCATGTCATGTGTAAATCAAGCATTTTTTAAAATATTATAATTAGTTCAACTCTGTCCTATTAAGTTACTGCGCCGGAAGTAGTAATAGTCTACTTATTACCTTTTTTTCAGCAAATTATATTTTTCCATAAAATACACTAAGGTTTTACTTTATAATTTTTAATGAAAGGAGGGTGTGTGACACTAGATAATGGGCATTAACGTTCTCCCTGCTACTATCTCTTTTTATATGGAACTCTAAACTTAAACTATGACGTCAGAACTATAACAAAAATGGTATCAAGTTGTAGCGCAAGCTCAGGGATATCTAATCAAAGTAAATTTATTTCGCTGTGCCTTAACAGAACGAAAACCCAGGGGAGGGGTTTCATCCACCCGGGCCCCCTTGTACCACGGTGGGGGTACGAGTTAGCTTGTACGTCCGAGGGCTAACTGAAAGCTAAGAAATCAGTGAAAATTTCACTGATGACTGATTCCATGCAACCCCCTTATACAGACGGCTCCATTTTTAAAGCGTCGAAGCTGACGTTCCTCGAGTGGTTCGTGGCCATGATTTTGTTTAATCAGGCTTAAAAAAAACACAAACTTACTTCGCTATTCCTCTTCAAGAGATCGTGGATGAGGGCGTCAATTTCATCGTCAGCAATGAAACCACTGCCATCCTGCAAACCAAAACATTTAGATCCATGTAAATAGATGCGGAATTCGTTTTTTCAGATTTGCACCATAACAATTACATAAGTAGTTACTTTACCCTAAGTGACTACCCCAACACCCCCCTTTCCCCCGGAGAATAGCGCTGAATTAAACGATCGTTAGTATTGCAAATCATGAAGTAATTACCCAACGCTCCGAATGCAGCAACCTCAAATTTAGTTCGACTATTTTGGAAAAATAATTACGTTGGGAAACACAAGATATAACGGCAGGATGGACTCTTGCATAAGGGACGTCCATAAGCACTATTTAAAAATGTACTTTACATAAAATGGGCTATGATCTAGGAAAACCCAACAGAATTGTTTAAAAGAGAAAAGCGAATAAAGATATTTCAACAGCCGCAAACCAGCTACCTTTTTGGGCTCTGAAGTACCTTAACTATTTCTAAAATCTAGCTAAGTTTAGGCGTGGTTTTATATAAATAATGCTCCCTTGATGTGCATGTTTACACGATAAATACGCGTTTAAGCGACCGAAGCGACCCCTTCCGCCCCGACCCTCGAAGACTAGCGACTTTCCGAGAGAAGCGATAGGAAACGATCCTTTTGATCAACAGAGTTCTCAGGCCAAATTGATCTATTGTTTAGTGTGTTTTTTTTCACCTGATCATACTTGTTCCATATGTCATCGAACTGAGCGTCATTTATTTTCTACGAAGAGAAAGGAAACAAAATATTGAACCTGACAAGTGAGTTGCTAAAAGCTCCGATAAATTATGAATTAAAATTCCATTAAAATGAAGTCTAATGAAATATTTACCCTGTTCAGAAAGTTTTCCTCCATAGGGAGTATCCTACAAAAGACAAACAAAATAGAATAAACCTACGAACCTAGCTGAAACACGAAAAGCTATAAATAAAAATATTCTGGCCCTTCTCGACTAGGCTCGATTACCAGCCGCTTTTCGAGGAAGGAGCTTGCATTCTCGGGAGGAACGTAGGAACCGAATCGGACTCGAATCAGCGGATGTAATCGAGCCTAGGCCCCGCTCTTCGACTGTTTAAATCTGCCATTTTGATAACGAGGCAAACAAAGGGAAACACGTAATGTTAGGGATTTTCATAAGCTTTTAAATTTAAAAATCTTTCGCGTTAGTTGAGTTGATATCAATTTTGCTGGTAACAAAGATATTGAATTTGTCGTCTTGCAATTTGTTTGGCACTGATCAGGAGCAGTTACTGGGGACTCGACTGTAAGCGGATTACACGCTTCTTGGTCCAGTTTCTTTTACATGATCTCTAAATCATATTTGCTGGCGACCCGGCCATTTTTCCCTTGTGCGTTTTCTGCATCTCGCTTGACGATCATTATTAGCATTGCTCACAGACCCCGAAAAATTTAGCAGCATTGCAGACCCCCTAATGAAATTATTTCACTTACTTACTTTGACATTTCAGACAGGGACAACTTTCCATCTTTGTTTTTATCAAACAAATCCAGCTAAGAAAGAAAGAAATGCCAAAAAATGGTCAAGGCATGGTTTTACGCTGATAACTATAAGAACTAGCTAGAGGTAGGATTAATGGCCAATTCAAATGAATATTTCGACCATTGAAACAACAACAACAACAACAACAACAATTTATTGGTATTCTCATATAAATGGTGTTACCTAAATACATAATCGTTAAATAAAAATTCAAAAACGAAAAGAATTACAACAGCAACCAGAAAGAAAAATAAACATAGTTACAAGATTCTTCATTTTAAGTTCTAGGGTTACCTTATAGAATACGAACAAATCTTACTGTTGAAATTTAGCCATTAAATCGTCCTTATTTTCATAGTACTAGTTCAGCAGTTTGCATCAGGTTTTCTTAAGATAAGGGTAGATGGAGGAAGGGAGAGGCGAAGCTAAGAAGGCTTTTCTTCTTTTTCTTTTTTTTTTTTTTCTTTTTTAGTCAGTTCGCTATACACTCCTTTCCACCCCAACACTGTTCACAGTTCTAAAAGGTCTCAGGTCAATACTTTAGGTGAGCGCTAGCAGTTCACGTCTCAACTAAACGAGATCAATCTGGAATAGACAATAGTGTTGCAAGTTTTTCAGGCCGGCGCACGTGTTGTATGACATCTGTATTTCAGAGTCCGATCGTAACTGCTTACACGTATAGGAGCGTAAAGAAGTGAATGAGACAATGGTTCATTTGTGAGACGAGGATAACGTTGGGCTCAAAGAGGTTCTTGTAAAACGGTAGGCAAGAGGCCAAAGCATACATACACAGTTCTGCGTTCGCTTAATGCAAGGGAAATTGCACTCAGTCAACATTGAGGACCACTCTACAGTTATAATTCCTCCGACAGTTAAGCCAGAAATAACTCCTTATATTTTTTATATTTACTGTACTAAAAAAATTGACTTCTTCTAAACCCCATGATCAGCTTTTTCTAACTTTTTGTAATTCGAATTCCAAATCAAGCGTACTGTAGTAATTCGATTTAGCGCCCTCCTTCAAACAAGCATTCCCTTTCTAATGAGCGCTCCGCTTTGAGTGGCGTTTATTCATGGGCACCTGTTTCAATAGGCGTAACATGCACTTACGACAAGTGAATTGTGTAGTCTGCTTTCTAATATGAACGTAATATTGAAGATACTGATAGGGAATAATGAAACAAATGTTGTTGTAGCTATGAGAGCCTAAGCGCTCCGTGCCCCTCTCCAATAACCACCTCAAGGGAATTATCGCTCCGGGCGCTAAATTGAATCCTTACGGTATCTGGTTCATTTTCAAGCGACTTACCATGGCATTTTTATAGTCACAGACCCTTTGCGGGTCCAGCGACATTTCCTCTCTCCCAAGCAAGTCCACTAAGAATCCCTAATGGAGAATAACGAATAATTATATATAAACAACAAAGTTAACTTGAATATTTAAGCTCCCTGATATCTTTGGAATGATATCCTAATTAGTAGAAAAAGACGGAATATTAAATCGATTTAGGTAGCGAGAGCCTGGAAGAAGGGTTGGTCTAGGGGATTACTATATACTATACCTACTGATATCTCAACAACTTACAAATTCTGACCAATTCGCTTTTGTGTGCTCCTGAAAAGCATATATTATTAAAAATCAGGCAATTAATCCAAAATCGAGGCAAGAACTGTCAGTGGAGTTGAGCTGAGCCTGCGGTCATATTCTTTTGTCGATAATGAAAAGCATACAAACGAGTTGAACGGGTCGACAAAGTAAAGGTAGAATTGACCCTTTCGCGCTGTTTGTATGATAACTGGGATAATAGGTACAACAATAACATTTGACAAACATTTCGTCTGTGTTTAGCATCAGTACCTCAAGCTCGTTGCTCTCGATGTAACCTGAACGGTCCAAATCATAATGAGTCCACACCTTAAAAAGTCGAGAAAAAACATGGCACACAAAGAATTGGAAATAGGCGGGAAGGAACCCGAGTGGATGAAGGAAACCTAAGACTGAATTGGCACAGAGAAAGTTCCGCCGTTCAAAATAATAAATAAACGGCAGACTGATTCTAATGACAATGAAGGAAATAAACAGAAAAGAAACGTCATGTGTATAAAACAAGGCACAATAGAAACAAAATGGAAAATTGATTTTTTGAACCCTTATTTATAAATATTCCCACGCAATTCAAGAACATTTGCCTCTCAACGTAAATACTTTCAATTTCAATACCTGTAAGTGCAGACTTTCAAGTGTTTTCCTTATAGTTAACTAAATTTATCATTTTATTCTGTATCGATGACATGGAATAAAGTATTCACATTTGCCCGATATGTTGACGTATGGACGGACCATGCATGCCGGCTATAAGTATTTTCATCAAACCTTGAAAAAGTCGACGCTTGTCAAATTAGTAGTGTGCTGAAATTGTGCCAAAAAGTTCTCCTCGGTTGGAAGAATCTTTGCAAGCTGTAAAAATTGTTTATTAAAAATGCAATATTAGAATATACAGGGACAGACCACTGGGCTACTTATAACTAGAATCCATCAAACGTTCTCGCTCGTACGTGATCGGTCCGAATGTGTCACGTGACTGCAAATTCCCTAGCTAAAACTGAGTAAAATCTAAGTGATGTTACCCGATGGACGTCTTCGGCGATACGGCGGCAATTTTGAATTATATTGTTTCAAATAGCTATCATGGGATGCTTAGGGAACAAATTATTTTCAAACTTGAGCCGCCAACAACATCCAACACATCGCAACAGGTTGGCCAAACGCACAACATGTTGCGCCCAACAATTAATGTCGCGATATGTTGCGATCGTTTGGCCGGGGCTTAACGTCTACTGGTTAACAAGAATTCTGGAGAGATCGAGACTGCGGTACAATTTTCGTACTCAAATCACCATGGAGTCGGAACGCACCTCTTCCAAATTGATCTTTCCATCAAAATTGTCGTCAAATTTCTGCAAAATTGTCTCCTTCATACTGTCAATTTCGTTTGGGTCTGGCTCATCCTGAACGGAAAAATAACAATCAGTGGCTTAAGAGATGGTTCAGAGCACGTGCAATTTGTGAGATCAACACATCCCCCCCCCCCCCCCCCATCTCAGGCCATGCTGACACATAATGATATGAAACGAATGCCCAGTTATCGGTGAACAAGTTATGGTCATCTTCTTAACATAACAGGTTTCTGTAGTAACGGCATAACCCATCTAAACAATATTTAATGTTGAAGTTTGGTGCTTATTGCTTATAAGTTGGGCGTCTTCTCGTTCTTTCGCTCGCTTCGTTCTCCTTTCGCTTGTCCCTACAGACCGGAGGCGTGGAGCAGGTTACTTGTAACTAAAAATTTGGCCCCCTTAATAATGATCCGTGTGTACGATACGACACGATACGATAACTTTATTCATACACGGTATTTCCATTATTAGTCTAGTTATGACAACCAACTAACCGACCCATCTTCCTAATTACAATAACAGAATAAATTCCCCCCTCCCCCGCGACAAAAAAATTAATAAATAAAATAAAAACTGCTTTTCATGGAGGCCGTGAAGAAAAAAATACTTAAAAATTTGGCGAGTTAATTTAGTTTTAAACTTGGTTATGTTTACATATCGTGCACGGATTACACATCTAACTATGTAAAACGATCATGAAATGGATAAATGTACCCAAGGAGTACATGATTCGTGAAAACTCCTGTCTTGTGTCTCTCGTGTGTTACAAGCGCAAGTTTATCGAACACTGACAGACCAAATGAACGGTGTGGAATAGTGGCTTTTTAATGATTAAAATAATGCTTTTAAAACAGCTGCTTAGTTCTATTTGTATTTTTCGTCAGTAATTAAACCTCTGTGAGTGGCAGCTTTCATTATAATATTATAACCAGTCTAAAACAAAGGGAAGATGATAATAATTGGAGATTGTAGACCGCCAAGTGCTAATTACATCTCCGTTTATCAAACGACGCATAGCAAACGCATTTCCAGTTAAAATCCTAAGTAATATTTTGGCTTAACTTTTTCGTCTTATTCCTAATAATGGCGATACTTAAAGCGATATGTCAAAACGCAATGGCGAGAAAAGAACATAATAAACGTTTTGTCTTTACCTTTCCAGGGTGGCCTTCTTTCCAGAGAGCTTTAAGGAATTCATCTAATTCTCCAGCTTCGATAAAACCATTTCCTAGAACGTGGAACCACAACACCGGTATTAGGGTCAATGGAGAGTTTTTTTATTCCAACTCTAGATGTCTTGGCAAAATTGGGGGCCGGGGGAGGAGGATCTGCGCTATGGGGTGTAAATCAGGGATTTCGGCCTCACTCAGGGGACCGTCTTAGGGTGCTCAAGACGAAACGCCACTATTTTTAGCCGTCCGCCGTAGGGTATCTATTACGATGCACTCGAAGAATGATAGAAATAGCTGTCGTTTCCGTTTTCAGGTTTTAAGTTGTAGTTGGTAGTAGTTGGTTTTCACTAGCGACGGAAGCCTAGTCGGAGTCGTAATCAGAAGCGTAGAGCGATACGATCTAGTGAAAATCAAACCAACCGAGTCGGAAGCAGAACACCGCATCCGCTTGTGACTCCGTCGCTTACGACTCAGTGAAAACTAGATTGTCGGAGTGGGAAGCAGAAGCGGAAGAATAAACCAATCACAATGTTCGTTTTCCGGCCTTGTGATTGATTGGTTCTTCCATTACTGCTTCCGACTTCGACAATCTAGTTTTCAACGGATCATAAGCGAAGGAGTCGTAAACGCAATCGGAAGAGATGGAAACGTTCTGATTCTTCCGACTCCGATTCCGTCGAGCTTATGACTCCGCTTACGACTCTGATTTTTGATTTTCACTAGGTCGTAAGCGCTCTAACGACTCCGACTAGGACTCCGTCGCTAGTGAAAACCAGCCTTTTAGGGGTCAAATAAAACTTGAGCCACACCCAGATTGATCTCCTTTAATTCGGGTTTCAATTCAAATGTTCCAGCGGGCATTCCTGACCTTTTCATAAGGTAGTCCCCTCGGAATGAAGGTACAGCTTATTTCTATTCTTTGAGATCACGTTGGGAAGAAGTTAAAAACGTGTCTGAGCAGCGGGGCGTTTTAAAAAACCTCCATCACTTGCAGTATGATGCGTTTGTTTTTAATCGAGTTATATCATTTGAACAGGAACTGACATTCGCATCTGGCTTAGGCCCAGTGCACACCACGCCGGAGGATTTTGAAAACGGAGGTTTCACTCTGAAAACGCATTTCCGTCCACGCTACGCTGGAGTAATTTAAAAACGAAACAATCACCGTTCATTTTGGATTTGTGGTTGAAGAAAACTCTTGCAGGAAAATCACATGATTATCGTGACGCCATTGCTTTCGAAAAGCTCCGTTTTGGTGACGGATTAGTGTGGACGGAAGGCATAACCGTAGAAATAAAGCTGCGTTTTAAAATTTCCTTGGCTTAGTGTGGATGGGGCCTTAGAAAAGATCCGTACGCGCACGACTGGGTGAGGCCGGCTAATATATCGTCTGTACTTCGAGTGCAAGCTCCACAGGCGAGCCGAGTACCAAACAAGAAAATTTGAAGATAAAAAAAGAACGTAAAGGAAGTTACAGGTGCTTAAAATGATCTCGAAGACAATAGCCATATGCACGATGTTACTGATGTTGGTCTTCTCATGAGTATCTCTATTATTTTATACTGTGTGCAGTCTATATACTAGCTAATTTTCACTTGGCCGCGACAGCTGAAATGACGCTTATGATAATATCACATGAATTAATAATCTAAACCATTAGATAACTCACCCCTCAATGGCTTCGCCTGTCAGAGTAAACTTCTCATTAAGTCGTTGAAACCCTAAACGCTCTGTTTACTATTCGATCTTTTCAACTTACAGTATGCCTTTCATTACCTTTGCACACATGTTCAAGGTGGAACTTTGGCGCTCTAAAACTAACGATTAGGAATTTAATCCATACTCGATATAAACCGGTTTACAAACAGTTAACAGTGAAGATTTTCTCAGTCCTAGTTCATTTATACCTTTGGGAAAAATTAAAAGTTTTCTATTCTATGTATCTCGAACTGCACTGATATATCTGTTACAACGCATGCGCCTTTGGGAAATAAGTTAAATTTGTACCATACTGAAGAGAAAAATTCCCTTATAACGCGAGTGTGTGCTTCATAGATAAGCAGTTCGTTTTCATCCATTCAATTCTTTAAAATGGTCAACAGCTTGAAGCTGTGTAGCTTTTGGAAGCGATGCTATCATTGCAGACTGTACTTTATGTAAATTTTACAATTTGAATATTTTTTGGACAGTATTTACTCAGAGCTGCTTTTGTTTTACTGAAGCAAAAACGCTTCATAAACTTTATTTAGCGTTCTTCCAATCAGGTGCTAATTTGAATTTTCGACAGACTTCATTGCCTTTCATAAAATGCAAAACGCCACAAATAACTTAGCGCTCTTGACAGGCTTTTATCTCGTTTTAGACAGTGTGAGGAAAACTATTAAGAACCTTTTTGACTTTGCACTGGGCAAAAAATGTATCGTTTGCGCCGTCAGCAATAGCACACATTTGATATTATGAAGAGCCAGATATCTTAGAATTTTCGACGGACGGCGGATATTTTAGGTCGCTTGTTTCGGAGCCCCAAGAAAGGAAAGAATATCAAGGCTACAGTTCACTGAGAAAATTATGTTTAGCGTTTGATTTATTATTTATGTGACTTAACGGGCGAGGCAATGCAACAGAAACAAAAAAAGAAAAACACGAAACTACTTTCTTAATATTTAAGACAACCGAAAATAGATGTTAATTAGGCAGAACCAAGTCTTGTGTCGTAGATTTTTTGGATGGATTAGACATTCAATTCCACATTTGTTCGACTCCAATTAAAAATTAATAATTGTTCCTCATTTTTAGCCAGTACAATGGTTTTAAGGCAAGCGACACGGAACGTTATATTTTGTTAGAAAACACGGCTAAAAGAGAACGCCTTGTTTTTCTTTTTAAATTGACTATACAACAATAAACGTGCAAATATAACGTCGAAGTTTCGACATCTTTCAAGATATCTCGGGTAGATATCTTATTCTGCGAAATAAATAATTAAAGAAAGTTGAGTGCAATACTATTTTTATGTTTTATTTACTTTAGCCGCCTTGGTTTTGCAAACCATGTTGGAAAAGATTTTCATTCAGATCGAAGAAGTGGTGAAGCTGCGCTCAGATATTTGCTAATGACTTGAGTATCGAGGAAATAAAGATACCAGCCAAATTCGAATTAAAATAACATTTTCTATTTCATATGCATGTCAGATCTTGTCAAACCTTGTAATATATTGTAGTCAACGCTTGGCGTTCGTGGCTGTTAGTTTATATAAGGGATGTTTAAAAATATATGCATATAGATATTTGTTGAATAAATTTCGTTCCTGCCAAGAAGCCAAATGGATTTTTGTTTTCGTAAAAGAAGACTCGCGTACAGTACAGCCTTTCTTAGAGGTCACTTCTCGAGCTTAAAGAAAGCTCTGTCTGAGTTTAGAAATATTGTTACTGTTATTATTCAGGTAGCTAAATTTTCCGAATAAAAACCGCTAACGATCGAAGATAAGAAAAATAACAACCGTATTTTCAACAGGTGAAATGACATCAAAAGCTGACGAGTGCGCTATTGAAAACTGTTCGCGCTTCAAGATACAGCACGAAAAAAAAAAACCTCGTAAGTTAAAACATACCGTCTTTATCGAACTCCCTGAAAATCTTCAGAAAATCACAGGAAGTAAGCTTCGTCTTTCCTTGGAAATGAGTCACAAACGGCTGGACACCACACTCGCTCGCCATCGTCTCGGAGTTGTCGCTAAAATGAAACGTAAATATTAAACGTAGCGTCTTAAAGCGTTGTGGAATAAATTATGTAGGTGCGTTATTTTATGACAGTTCACATAAATTACGCTGTATTGTTTTAGTCAACCTAGGCGTCCGAGAAGCTTCCGAGCCAAAGTCGTTTTGAATAATATTGATATATATTATTTTGCTATTTCCTGTAAGGTTAATTGGTTATGATTGTGTCCATTTTGATCACCTTGGATGCGACAATAAAGCACAAATATCATCATGACTTTTTTGAGCTAGTCCTCACTTGTCGATTGACTAATAACAAGTTCTTAAATTAACATATAGATTGATGTTACCTTCACCATATTGTTGTCTCTCTACCTAGAGGCTGTCACATACGTTACAAGCGATGATTAATAGGACAAAACATCACATTAGGTGACAGTGTGGCGATAAGTTTCTAGTCCAGGCAAGTGAGGTTTCCTGCTATAATCCAGCCTAATGTTTTATTCTTCAGCCTATTAATTAAGATTAAATAACGTTTAAAATTTCTTTGAGTTGGGGTGAATTTTAGTGAAAAGAAAAATGCGTAAGGGTTTTTTCATACGATCGTCAGTAAAGCATCATTTCCGAATCAAGAGATCATTAATCTCTTGTTCCGAGTTCATGATTTGCGCAAAGGCTAGCTGTGGTTCTGCTGCATGTTGTTAGAGATGAACTAGAGTTTATGATATAACATTGTTGGCCGGCTAAATGGAACCGATGTCACGAAGCTTGTGGAAAAAAGGTATTGATTCAGTTAAGAAAATATAAACATATTTTCAACACATTTCTCATACTATGTATGGTATCCCTGGAGCACAACTGGCGACCCGCGACCCGAAACCCGAAACCCGAAATCTGGAAACCACAATCCGGAAACCACAATCCGGAAACCACAATCCGTAATCCAAAACCGCAGCCGTGGCAAGTGTTATTTACAATGAAAAAAAAAAAAAAAAAAACTGGTCGTTTTAAACTAGCTTGTAGCAAGCGGGGGATTGCATTGCAAGGCCATAAATGTTGCATGCACTATCCAAATAGTCACCAGTCATAGAAATGGTGGCAAGCATAATGGGCGTGCAAAATAGAAATGGAAAGAATGTTTAGCTCACTGACTGCAGACTTCTCTAGCATGCGAGCAGGCTCGCGTTGTAGCGCGTGCACAAGCACGCGCGACGTAGCCGCCGGACGAGAAAGTGAGGCTCACTTTCTTGGCGCTCCTTCACCAGACTCCTTCCCGCCGGATCGCTCTGCTCTTCGCTGCTCGCGCGCGTGACTCAAAGGTGAGCTTGCTCACTGGCTAAGACTTCTCATTCTATGCAACTTGAAATGTTTCCAGAGAAGACCCAGAGAAGTGTCATTGAACTACGTTGAACTGAGTCTATCTTGTATGCGTATTGGGTATTGTAAACAATCGTCACATATCGCATATCAAACAACATCAGTTACATACATACATACATACTTTATTGACTTTCCCTTTAGAGGCTTTTCAAAGACAATACAATAATAACTTAAAACTACTTAAAAACACTAAGATTCATTAAGATTAATTAACTAGAATTAGGAATCTATAAAATCCTTAATAAGTTTACGTTTAAGATAAAACTTAAAAGCAAATACTTTCTCGAGAGTTTTTAGAGAGCTATCCATGGAGTTCCAGATACTGACTGTTCTGTAGTAGAACGTTCTCTGACCACTGGCAGACTTAAAAAGAGGAATATTCAGCATTTGTGAACTTCTTGTGGCACGTCCGCTTATTTCTCCTCGCTTACTGAACTGGGAAGACAGATACTCCGGCACGCGAGATGTTAGACATTTGTAGGCCATGATAGCGCTCCTGAAATATAACTGAGTCGCGACTGGTAGCCATTTAAGCTCTTTTAAAGCTGGTGTGATGTGATCATATTTGTGTGTACTGGTCGCAATTCGAGCGGCAAAGTTCTGAATACCTTGTAATTTATTTATATTACTTTTTGATGTATTCGCCCACACGTTCGAACAATAAAAAAGTTTACTAAAAACTAAAGTATTTATAATAGTTAGTAGGGTGCATTTGTCAAAAACATGCTTTGTGCGGCTTATTTGACCGAGACAAGACATACAGGAGGAGACAGTTTTGGTAATCTGTTCGTCATAGGTCAGGTTCTTGTCCAAAATCACCCCAAGATCTTTAGCGGTGTGCTCCGGTACGAGTTCTCTTCCCATGAAGGTGAGGCTGGGAGTGTCCAGTCTGGAATGCATTTGCCTGCTGCCAAACACCATGAGTTTAGTTTTGCTTGGGTTCAACAATAAATGGTTGTTGGAACACCATTGGCCTATTCTATGCAAATCAACTCTTAAGTCAGCAAAGGCGTTTACAGTATCTTTCATTTTGAAGGATATAACTAGCTTAGTGTCGTCCACATAGCTCTGGACACTGCAATTCTGTGGTGCTGAAGAAAGATCATTTGTGTAAATGCTAAATAAAAGTGGTCCCAGTATACTTCCCTGCGGAACGCCACAGACTATGGGCAAGGGCTCTGACAATGTTGAATGGATTCGAACCACTTGTCGTCTATCATTAAGGTAGCTACCAAACCACTGGATAACTGGGTCTGAGGCGCCTACATCTCGCAACTTCAAAATTAGGGTTTCGTGGTTGACGCTGTCGAATGCCTTACTCATGTCTAAGAACACTACCGAAGTCAACATCTTCTGGTCTATCGCTTTAAGAATAGTGTCGGTTGTTTCTATGACAGATGTTTCGGTTGAGTGCCATTTTTTGTTGCCGCTTTGGGTCTTTGTTAACCTGTCGTTTAAATGCAAGTAAGAAGTGAATTGATTATGTACGACCTTTTCACACACTTTTGATAAAACTGGTAGAAGAGAAATTGGTCTGTTGTTATTTGCCAGTTCGTGGTTTCCACCTTTATGGAGAGGTGTCACTTCAGCTAATTTCCAAGCTGTAGGAAATTTGCATGTTTCAATAGAAGTGTTGATAATAGACGTAATTACTGGAAGAATCGGGTTTAGGCAGTCCTTCAAAACACGAACAGAAATCTTGTCGATCCCTGGGGCTTTGTTTGATGGCATTGATGATATTATGCGTTCAATCTCGCCACTGCTTACGGTATTCGAATGAAACTGCTCGCATGAAGGATATTGTCTTGGGACAAAATAATTTCGGTTGAGTGTTATGTTGCATTCATTAGCCAATGACTGGATTTTTTCAACGGAACTCTGGCCAACAGAAACGAAAAACCGATTAAACTCATCTGCAACAGTTTTGTTGTCCTTGCTGAAGATTCGCTGGGATTTGGATTTTCTAGGAATTATTTGGCGGATTGCTTTCCAAATATTGTTTGTATTGCCTGGGTGTCTTTGAATCTGTTCTGTGAAGAATTCTCGTTCAGCAATTTTAATTTCTCTTTTAACCTCCTGTCTTAAGTTTCTGTAAGCCGTCCAAGCCATAGGATCATTTCGTTTTCTTGCTTCTTTGCGCCAATCGTCTCTTGTTTTCATCAGCGCACGAATGTTATCAGTTACACATGGATTTGGCTTTCCGCGGACTTTAAAGGTTTTAATCGGAGCGTGTTCGTCGAGTATAGAAGAAAAAAGCAGATTGAATACGTGAAGCTTATCCTCGACCTCATCAAAAACATCAACTATTGACCACGGTGCTTTTGCAATATCATCATGAAATGTGTCGGCCTTGTAATGCTTGTAGCTTCTGGTAGTGATATATACAGGTTTAGAGCGCTCTTTCTTTAGTTTTAATGTAATGTAGACTAGGTCGTGGTCGCTGATCGAGCTTTCCAGAACCATAACATTGTGAACTTGCTTAGTATCTGAAGCTAGGATTACGTCCAAAATTGAGCTGGTGGTTTCCGTTACTCGTGTTGGCTTAGTTATAAGTTGTGAGAGATTGTAGGAGCGGCAAAAATTTAGTAAGGCTTTCGTCTCGGGATTGTCGTCTCTCTCAAGACGACAATTCATATCTCCAAGCAGGTAGATAGGCACATTAAACGACGAAGCATAAATAAAGGTTTCAATTAAGTCAGAGTCAAAAAATGACAGTGGAGTATTTGGTGGTCTATACGCGGTACAAACGATAAACGATCTTGTGTTCTTGACCTGGATTTTAAGCCACAGTTGAAAATAGGTTTCGCAAAACTCCAGAGATTTCAAGTCTTCTAAGTGTTCAAGTTTCCGATGAGAAACGTAACATGCACACATTTGAATGGAAGACTCCCTTAATAGAACAGTGACCAGTAACTCCGTTCCCCAAGCGGGCTTCCTTATTTTCCCCATTTTTTGTTGCTATGGAGATATAAATTTGGCCTCTCTTCTTGGAAACTACAGCTAAGAACAGAGCTGGTTCGGGCTGGTTAGCCTGATTTTTTTTCAGTCTTCCAGACGGATATTTCCTCGGATAGTACTATGGGTGGCAAACTTATCCTACGTTTATCCTACACCGTGATACATTGATTGATTGATTGATTAAATTGATTGCAAACGTATTTGGATAATACAAATCTGTATATATCTAGAGTTTCCTTTGTTAAAGTTCAATTATTTTCAATACTCCAGTTACTTATTTCCTAAAGTATTTTCGTGCCAAATTTCGTGAAAATCTAATGAGTGGTTCTCGAGAAATAGGCGTCAGTTTCCGAGAGTGCAAATTTTCATTCAATCGCAATTTTTTGACTTACTACGCATGCGCTGCATTTAACTGGGTTCTTACAGTAACAAAGAAAAAGCTGAGATATGCTGAGTTCTTTGCATCTTTACCTTTTCCAACATATATTTGTGATAAAAGACTAAAGCCATCAATACACTGCGTTCAATTATAGAGAAAAATAGCACAGATACTGCGGGTGTTGAGTAAATAAAATGATCGCTCTATTGACGGCATGTTTGTTTTTTGCAATCCTTGTGCGCGCGCTGAATTGCATCGCCAAAAGCGCGCACGAAAACTGTGTTCGGCCACCTTAAGACTGGTCAATGTTCCCATACATTTCCTTATATTTCGACCATACAAACAGACATGCCGCTCGTATGGGCCCCTGTGGTCTCGGCTCGCTGATTGTCCTTTCTTTTCACCCCAGGAACCTAATCAATTATGGCGCGCTTTATCACTGGAAGGCGGTCGAGAAGCAATAATGTAGATTGGTCGATACCAAGACTTCCAGGGAATCAACCGAGCGGTTTTAATTATACCAGACCGGATACGTCAA
The DNA here is from genome assembly GCF_042242905.1 of Orbicella faveolata. NCBI lineage: Eukaryota > Metazoa > Cnidaria > Anthozoa > Scleractinia > Merulinidae > Orbicella > Orbicella faveolata. The sequence continues at coordinate 11,660,440 of NW_028301558.1, read as the reverse complement.
GTCTGTATTCGTGCTGCTGCCCAATACCGCGTCCGACTACGTCCGATCGTGGCCCGAATCCGTGGTCAACTTATCTTCGTGCCGGTGTATCGTAACGAGAAACAAGGAAGCATCTTATTCTCTCGAATCTCAAATGATCTATGATTCAGTAAGCCACGGGCGGTAACTGAATGAAGAACTTTCTTGGTTGGAAACTGAAAGGCCAGGTTGCTGTGCAATCGAGCCTCCTCTGCAAGTTTCTAAATCTGACATTAAAGAGAGCCGTACAGGGGTATTCTCGTGATGCGTGATTAGCTGATTTTATTTTCCGCGAAACGTGAATTTAGGAAATTATTCTTCGTGACTCGTGACCTGAAGGTTTTGCGTGACCCGTGAAGAACCTGAATTATTAACCGTTATTCGTGATTTTACCACTCTATTCTACGTGATTTTCAGACGCAAGTCCTCCGAATGGTTAGAGTCGTCTATCGAGAGTGACTCTTAGGTATGCGATTTGCAATATGGAGCCTTGACTTAGCCATTCGCGACTTTACTTTCTTCAGACACTGCTTCTAGTGTAAGAACAGGTCATTAAAAAGAGTATCTTACTTGCTTATTTTCGTGATTCGGGGAAAACGAAATTTTTATATCCGTGATCCGTGATCCTCTATTTTTTTCGTACGTGAACCGTGCCAGAGACCTCCCTGTACGACCCTCGTTAAAGAAGTTGGAGGCAGTAAAATTAAAGAAACTGAGATACCAAAACAAGAAAAGAGAAGAAAAGAAAAGAAATCACTTCTATTAAGAGTGAAAATAAAGCATTAAGAACATCTCCGGTCTCCGTGACGGTGAATTAAACTAGCATTCAAAAGCATTATTATCATGTAACTGATAACGAGCTGTCTGCAATTGGCAGAAGTGAGGTGATCTACTTGACATTTTATCAGAAATGTTCCATTATCGAGGAAAACATGAAGGTCCAGGCAGACAACGTGTAGTTCTCTTAAAAGGTTTCAGTCAAGCGGGAGTGATTTTTAATTGACTCTTTCTTTGTACGATACTCATTTTGCAAAGACATTACTGCCTATTGTTCGCGAAGTCAAAAATTACTTATTTCAGTTTGATAGTTCAGCTTTGGCGAGGAAGGCTCCAAAATCTGCTTTTGCCCTTGTAATTTTTCTTTTATATTTGCATTTATATTGTTGGGGGAAGCCTAGGCGTTTAGAACGTTGTTTTATTTCTTACGAACACATCCGGTTGTTGTCTTGTGAAAGGGTTTTAATCACATAAGGCAAACAGAATCTTGGCGGCAATGTTGTTATTGATCACAAGAGCAGATCAGAGTAGATTGAAATATTATCCTGTAACAGAAAATAAAATATGCTAAGAGGCTATATGCATTTAAGCGAGAAAATTTACAGCTGCGCTGTATTCCCTAGCGATTTCAAATTGAGAAACATCACTCTTTGCCCAAGAGAAAAGCGGCGTGACTGGATAGCGTTACAAAACCTATTCATTTGGATGTGTGACTTAATGATTGCCCCGTAACAGTACTGAAAGATTTCCGTTTCAATCGTTGTTTAATAGTCGACATGACTTTTGGGCCATTGGGCCACAAACGTCTTCTCAGCTGGGTGATATGAAGACTTACAAACTTCAGCTCTGGGTTTTAACACAGTATATTTTCATTGGTGGTCTTGACCAGTATTGCCGTGGGATCATTTTTTCAGGGGCATCCGCGGACGAGGTCAAAGATGGCGTGGAGAGCAGGAGTTCTAGTCGCTCCGGCTCTGAAAGCCCGGAGTCACACAGAAGCAGCCTTTTGACGGCTTTACAAACGATACAAAGAGGGATGACCAATAATCATGCCTACTGTTCTTCTAATCAGTCGGTGATTCTTGACATTGCTTTCCAGAACGCACGCTGGAAAAGCGAAGCATTACTTGCTGTCGAGGTTGCCAATTTGTTGACTTCATTATGGCGCGTGAAAACATCTGATGGCCTCTCTATGGTGGAAAATGACACGCTCCTTTACAATATCGTTCGATCGAACGTTCGATTTTCGCCGTCCGTCTTTGGTTCAGTGATTTGTTTTGAAAGAGACCAGTATCGAGACTACGAAGGGTTTTGTCCGTACGCATTCAGAGACAAAGCGTACAATGGTATCATCCATGTGAAAGACATCTCTGTTGGCCACGATTATCTGAACAGCACCGAAACCATTTGGTGGAGGGAACCACGCAAAATAAATTTAAACCGAAAGGCGAAATTAGACACAGAAATCTACACAGTCCGTCTGAACCAATCGACGGCAGATGCTTCGCGCAATGTATCAGTACCGGTCGTGGAGTACGAGGAAGACGGTTTCTGGACTCGGCCTTACTTCGATTGCTTCGGTGGTGAAATTTGGATGATAACATTTCTCGCCCCGTTTTTTAACGAGTCCAACCAATTTCTGTGAGTATTCAATTTTATTTCCCCTTTATTGTGTATTTGGCCATTAGACTGATGTGTTTAGCTGTAGAAATAAAATTAACATGCTGAATACAGTAGTCCGCTGTGTCCGTGGTCACTGTTGCGTACAGTTTACGTACGCGCGGCCAAGAAGTTCAAAAATCAAACCTCGCGGCCCATGCGATATAATGACATAACGTTGCAACTGTAACATAATTCAGGGATAAAAGCGACTTGAAATACCCCATCCTTCAAAAAATATTGTTGATATTGTGCTTGGTAACATCGCGATTGTCATTTGTTTACTGATTAATCATAATATAAAATGTACCATACTTTACCGACCTCTGAAAATTCAAGATGCATTGCGTATTTTTGTTTTCGTTTCTGAGACCTGCTTTTATATATGACATTCATTAGTAACGAAACCAAGATTTAGTACGTGCAAGGAAACCGATAAGCGGGTTATACGAGGGACATTGGAAACCGCGGAAGTGATAAGATTTCACGTCATTGCCTATTCTACTCTACCCGTCATTGATGAACTGGTAACTTCTTTGAACCTGGTTATTTTGAGTTCAAAGTTAGTAGGTAATGGGAAAGTAGGATCTGATCATCACGGGAGGCCGAAAGTTTTCTGACGTGGATTACAACTTTATCCTGTGAATTCAACCAACTGACGATCAGCACATTTAAACTGATATGACATCTAAACTGACAAGTGTTCAAGGCTGTAAGCTCAGAGCATTTTTACGCTGTACATAGTAACCCCAGTTTTCTTGGTTCGCTAGTTTTGCACGCAATTTAGTGCTTTTCGCCCGTGCTTTTAAGTCTAACATATTCAGTCAATTTTTACATAGAAAATCCCAAGGTAGAAAATTATAATAAAAAACTCAAATTTACATGCAAAAAAACCCGAGAGCCTTGCGGAAAACTAATCTAATCAGGTAGAAAACCACGGACTTTTGCCATGCCCTTTCCATGTGTTATGTCTAATTTGATTGTAATAAATCATCTTCTATTTAATGTATCGAGAGAAAATGTGAAAGGTAATTTGTTGGATAGCAGCTACTCTTTTCCTGAGTAGCACTGACAAAGATATTTTATTATTCCTCTCCAGCCCACTATTTGCATTTTCTTTTTGTTGCTCAATTGAAATTGAAATTTTCTTTCAGCGTTACGTATACACACTGAAGTCAAATCGAAATTGTACGAACGTTCTAGCTTCATTATATATATATATATTTTTATTTTCAACAGCTCACTGAGAAATCTATTCTTTATTTGTGAACTTGTATTTCGCGTTAATTGCAAGTGATGCCGCGCGCTCGATTTTAGTGAAAGGCGTCATGTTCGTTAACATTGCAAACCATTACCTTAAGTTCATTTAAATTGTGCTATCTCGCGCTAAACCTCAGTTGAATCGGTATTCAAGTGTTCAAAAGTCAGGTTGATATAACAAAACCTCAAAACCTGAGATGGGGACAGCCTTAAACAAATAGTGATATTGCACGAGTGACAGGTTGTTCCGTGTAATAGTGATTGTTTTGACAGCGGAACAAGTACCCCATGACTCAACTTTTTTTTTGTTTGTCGGTGGGTCAGCTGAGAACACAAAGCTGTATACAAGAAGTATAGGTTATGTATACAAGAAGTGTGTTTTCAATTTCAGATCGACAAGTTGATTTATATCTTTTGTTGCAAAGATAATACCCATTGTTAATGTTTGACAGCAGTGTGGTACTTCGTGTAATTTCGATTATATTTCACTTTAGCTTGTCAACTTGTCGGCGCTTTAAACCAGCTCAAAACTGAAGCAATATCCATGCGTAAATGTTTTAAGGACGTTCGCACGAAAATTTTCCAGTCGATAGATTTTTTTAAAAATTTTTGCTGCCGTCAGATAATGAGTTACTTATGTCAGTAATGCGAAAAAAAAATTGGGGTCACCGATTTCCTTTCAGAGATCAGTAAAGCGTGTGGAAAACTACCCTTATTTTGAAAAAACTGGCGCACGTAATTCAGCATAGTTTACAGGGGTTTATAATTAAAAATATCGAAGGTGAGTCAATGGAGGCAAACGATCATAGTCATATTTTGTAGAAGTGGGTCTGTTGCGTAAATAATTCCAAATGCTACCAACGTCTTCATGAAACTTAACCCTTCAAAAGGTATTTGAAACCGTCGCACAGATTAACGTAGAGCTAAAAAGAACGGAATTCGATGGTGCGTTTTGCAAAAAATTCAAACTTCTAGTCGATAGATTTTCTTCATTTTTTCGCTAAACGTAGAAAATCGGTCGAGAAAATGATCCATCAAAAGAAAAATAGGGGTCACCGAACGACCAAGATCGTTAAATCCAGGAAAAGCCATAGCAATGGCCATCTGCCCTATCATTGTTCATTTTATTACTTAGCGCGCGCGCTCATGCATGGCGTGGCGTGTGAATTTACGTGCGAAGTAAGGATGCGTAGAAACAATTAGCGCGAACGTCCTTAAGAACCATATCAGATTAAAGACGGACCTTCAGCTAAGAAAACGAGTCTAGCAGATCAGTAGATTCTTAAAATTTTTATCGATCGATTTACCAGCAATTGAATGTGACAACTATTGAAACGTATTCTGTTTTCAGACAATTGGACAATGTGGTCGTGGAGTCCTCGCGTGTCGCACTCGGGACTTTTAAACCCGCGTATCCAACGTGTTTAATGAGCCTGTGCACCCGTCCTTACGTAAACCGCTTCTGTAGCAACGGATTAGCTTCCCAACCTCGATACATTTTGTTAGAAGGCTCTTGAATAGCGTGGCTTGTTTCGTCCTATCTTATAAATGTTCATTTTGTTGGTTAATTCTCTTGTTTAGCGGTGTAGTAAGTATAGACGTTGAGTTGAGCAGCATCGATATAAACCAGTGTGATGCCCAGGACTCGTCTTTGACGGACAGCGGAGGGAAGAATGGAAACAGTGACAGAACTGGAAGTACAGACTCTGTGAAGCTTCTCGATTTTCTTGGCACGCACAAATGTAAGAAATCGACACAGGTAAGGCTGAACGCAATTTCAAATTGTCCAATCGTTCCCAGTGTCTCTCTTCCAGGTGGCGGGAAGAAGATGGACCCGTCTCAGTATTAATAACCACCAAGCAAACAGGGAAACAATTCTCAGTTTCCCCGTGAGGCCAGTCATTGAGTGATTTACCAAGAGAGTTTTATGGTTTTGTAGCCTGCTAATAGAGCTCGGTTTTCAATTGAGTGTTGTCAATCCAAAACCAAACCAATTATTTACCAAGTAGCCAACGCAGCCAATCTCGAACCGCAGTAAAACCAAAACCAAAGTAACTGCCTGATTACTTTCGAGCGTCAATTGAAAAGCGCTCTACAGCCGACTGGAAACCGGCCTGGGAGTGTATACGTAGAGGGGAGGCTGTATCTGATACACGTATATGTATGCCCACGTTTTAAACAGCTTAAAAGACTTGCTTACTATGCGATCCAGCACTTATTTGTCAATAGGAACTCATATTTTCACCCTGACCATATGTATAACTACATATGGTCTTAATACGTTTAGTTACCAGGGGGCCAAATCCTGGAACACACTTAGAAATTAATATCACATTGTTACAGATTTCAACACCTTCCGCAAATTAATGCTGTTATGGAATATTGCATGAATTTGTTAGCTTTGTTAAAATTTCTCTTTCATTATTTTAATTTGTAACATTCGGTGGCTCGAAGAAATTAGCAGAAAAAAAATTACTCTGTAATTTCGAGTGTAAATAAAATTTATAAGTGCGTGCATTCTCGTTGCCCTTGGTGCATTTTTGTCGAATTCGTGAGAAAAAAAAATGGGTCAAGTTTTTGTGGTAAATATGGTGTGGCAGACCGAGGAATTACAACCAGACTCCTCTCATCTCACCTGGGCGAAAAATGATAAATATCACCAGGAGCCATTATGGCTCCTGATATCACATGACCAAGAAAATCGCCAAGAAACAATACTAGTTAATGATATAAGCGCCATATAAATATTGCAGAAGGTGTTGAACTGTTTTAACAGGTTACAACAACGTACACCTCGCGACGTGGCATTTAACTTATAAAGGGTTCCTTTTGTTTTCCAGTGTGAGCCAATCGCCAACCAAGGTTTCAAACGAGGCAGCTATCGCTGTACTTGCAAACGAGGCTACTATTACTCAGGCCCCGACTCCGACTCAAAAGCGTTCAACGGCAGCATCATTGAAGAGGAATATGACAAGAAACAGAAAGGACTGTCGTCTTCTTATGACGATGAGTTTGAGTGCATGCCTTGTAGTGAGGGTTGCGAGGAATGCGAGGATGACAGCCCGTGTGTGTATAAAGTGAAAATTACCCCAAGGGTAATTCTTATCACTATTGATGGTGTGGCAGCGCTGCTGGCCTTAGTTATCGGAGCTCTGGTTTTAATTTACAGGGAAAGCAAGGTAATCTTGTTCGTCGAGATTGCTTCTGTGGTCCTAGCGAAACGGGAAACACGATTACGGAGCGCGACCACGAGTGCGAGACGACTCGTGTTTCGCTCTCTGACCCGCTAATCCGCCTGTGTTGCAGGCTAGGTCTACCCCGTTCATATTAACTTAATCAATGAAGGTTGTTTTCCTTTTTTTTTTCTGAAAAAAAAAAAAAATCGCGGGGATTCAGGTTGGAGTTAGGTCGGGATGCTAATATAATGGAACTCGACAGTTCGGTTTAGTCCTCTGGGAAACTTCGGCGACAAACGGAACTTGTGAAGTGGTAGTCCTATTTTCCCGTTGGGCCGTTCCGAGGTGGAATTCATGCTCCATTAATATTTACCATCTGCGACATGGAGTTTCACAGCTAAAGCAGAGGGAACTGAAACGATTGAAAACAAAATGTTATTTTAAAGATTTTAAATTCAACGTAGTGTCCGCCTCAACTGTGCGGCATCGTGATGACAATTTTATTTATATTTGAACGTTTTATAACGTGTAAATATTGTAAATATAGAGCAGGTTCTTATAGGGTTAGTAGTTTTAAAATTTTTACTTATTATCACATTGTTATTAGGTCTTTCTTTTATTTTATACACGACTCCACAAGCTTTTAGCTTTAAAACTCATCGTGTTGAAATGAAGGCTTCCTATCCTATCCTATCCCATCAGTTTTCAAGCATTGCGACTTTCTCGGCCTCACGCGCGCGTTAGCCAAATTGTCGGTTTCTTCGAGAAAAATTCAAAATGAACATATTCTTCTTTACAGCAAATTCTTAACCGAAATTTCAGAAAACTTAATTTTGCAAATGGCAAACTAGCAATAGAATCACCAAGTTGTCAGTGACGGAAAACTGAAGGCCTAATTTGTAGGTGTTTATGGTCTTGTCAAATCGATATCCCCACCAGAACACTTTCCTGTCAGTAATATTTCCGAGCAAGTAGTAGTCCTCACTGTTTGTTGAACCTGCGAACACTGTTTGCTATCATGGCATTGTTACAACAAGTGCCCGTAAGCTCTTTGTTTTCTTTTCATAAAGGTTTTTGAAGTGGCAAGTCCAGTTTTCCTGGAGATTCTCCTTCTTGGCGCCGTCCTCATGTACTCGTCGGTAAGATGCTAGATTTTAGACATTTGTTAGAACTTGTAAGCGTGACATTTTTCTAGGCGTGACTAGACGTGACACATATACGTGCGCTAAGCCTCATGGACTATGCGAGACCTTGTGTTTCTCCTTGAAGAGAATCCTTGCTTGTGTTTGCGTTGTTTTAAGTGCCGAGTTGTACGAGAATTTTAATTTAAAAGGGTTCATCTTTACCTAATTTTCAACAAGATATTTCACTTTTGATGTCTGTCTTCGTTCATGCGCAAGTATAATTGTAATGTGAAGGTGAATTAATCAACATGACACGAGCGTGGGACAAAGAAAAATTCTGGGTGCCCGACAGGAATCGAACCCATGACCTCCCGGACAACGGGCGGGCGCTCTATCCACTGAGCTACGAGAACTCATGGAGAGCAAGGTCATTTAACTGAGTTCATATATGATAGGTGTCCTGCATACTGCTAGGATCGACGCTATCGAATTCATCGTGAGTAGTGATAAGTTAATAAAGATTTATTTATTAACTTATCAAGTATAATTGTAATCGCAAACTTTATTTTCCCAGTTAGCAGCAGCTTATGTGGATCCATCTAGTTTATCCTGTACGGTAGAGGTCTGGCTTTACCAGTGCGGCTTTTTTCTTGTTTATGGAATTCTTGCTTTGAAAGTTTGGAGGTAACTTAAGTTTATTTAACTTGAATTTGTTTCTTTGTCTATTTGTCCGTTTGTAAGTTGTTTACACATTGAGTATAGAAGGATGATGTGAAAACTATTTTGAAGTGATGATTTTCCGCAGTCCAGTAATGGACTCCTGTCTATACTGAGTAATAGATCCTTTTGGAAGTAGCACTACTCGCTTTAGGGAGCGTAAGCAAACCACGACGACGACGGCAACGAGAACGTCACCAAACAAAAGGTTTAATGAGTTGAACAATGGCTGTGCACGTGCATTATAAATCTTTGTACATTTCTTTGCAGTCCTCTGCAAAACAAAAACGTGAAATAACCAAATTCTGCTTAGCCTGAGGAACGCGAACTTTGACGACGGGCTTTTGGTTACCACGCCTTTTTCTGTTTTTGCTTTCAGGGTATCGACATCGTTCCGTGTTCGTTCTCCAAGACGGGTGGACGTGACAGAAAGCATGATGGCGAGTCGCCTAGCCATACTGTGTACCGCAGTTATCATCTATCTTATCGTCTGGACCTTATTCATGCGTCCACACGTGGTCCATGGCAAAAGCGATCTGCGATTTACACAGTGCTCCTATGATGACGTCATGGCATACGTCAGTGTGTCCGGTAAGCTGTAATTTACGTGTTTAGTTTTTCTGCCGAAAATTGTAAAGAACAATGAACTACGAAATGGAGTGAAGACGGAAAATAGTAAAAACCAAATATCACAACAGCAATACTCTTTGCATGTATTCAGTTTTCTTTGTTCTTTATATTGAACTTTGATTTGCGTGCTTATCGCGAGGACCTTTAAGTGGCTATTCAATATGTCGTGTTTAGCTTTATCGAATGTAATACAAACCGGAGGAATCTTACCGGTATTGCTTGACTCGATTTACAAAGTCATAAGCTGTGAAAGCAGTCGGTTCTGCGTGGTGTTTTGCATGGGTACTTCATTATTTTATCCTGATTTTAACGCCAGAGTTTTGTGGGATTTGGCGAACGACAGACGTGCATGTTACATGTCTGCGACTTACAAATTAGGCCTTCTTAGACGTTCTCCATCTTGGTCTTACATGGCGAGCACAATCTGGGGAGAGCATACAATCTTGCGCTTGACATCCGAAAGCAAGATGGCAACCGTTTCAAGTTAGTTCTGGGCCCGGACGACACACTGAAAAAGGGACTTTAATTCTTTGCATATGCGTGTAGACAAAATTACACAAGATTGAATCGGAAAGCGTTGAGCCAATTCTAAACTTAGATCGTAGTTAGATGTATTTGTATGAAGTCGTGCATTCCCTCCTTTTGTGGTTATAATTTCATCAGTAAAAACTGATATTATAAGTTCATCGAGGTTTTAGTTAGCAGTAACTAATTGTCTTGAATATAACAGGGAAAGATGAAGAAGGATGTGATGCAGTAGTAACGTATAAAACTTGTTTTAGTTTTTATTTCCATATTTATTTTTCTCACAGGCGATTTTATTCTTTTGGTGGGCTCCATGTTTTTGTGCTTCCGGGTTCGAAATGCTCCATCAGCCTACAACGAAACCAGATTCATTTCTTGGGCAGTTTACAATGCCATGTTTATCACGTGTTTTGTCGGCGTGTTGAGGTGAGAAATCTGAATTTCCCGTTTTCAGTAACGCGTACGCACCATATTGAAAATGAGAATCAGGGATTGCGTTTGGCCATGTTTATGGTATGAAAGGTGATAGACCTAGTAGTTAGGAGGTAAAGAAACTGGACATGTCTGAGCTAATACGATTCTAATACTGATTTCCAATACTAGTACGAATCTGACAGATGTTAACTTTGAACTGCGGAGAAAGAAAGTGCGGAGAAAACAATCAGGCTTGAACGGGATTCGAACCCATGACCTCTGCGAAAACGGTGCAGTGCTCTACCAACTGAGCTATCAAGCCAACTGGGAGCTGGTTACGTTATGAATTAAGTAGTTTTCCCCCTGAATGATATGCTAGTCCGTCAGAGAATAACCCCAGCTAACGAATCGTCTGCACACACGCACCCTTCATTCATTTGTTCATTTGTTCGTTCTTGTTTACGCATAGGTCGCATGTTTCAGGGACTGTACGCAAGCTGATCGAGGCATAAAAATACGAAGCTGATCGAGGCATAAAAATACGAAGCGGATCGAGGCATAAAAATATTTTGTGGCGAAGACAATTTTTAAGAACTTTGCACACGATGCGACATTGAAAATTAAGGTCATATTGTCCCAGCTTCATAATTAATGTACGAATTCGAACCAGCTAAATTTCATGCAACTTCTGTGGCAACAAAATGTTGTCCCGCAACAGAACCTTCTCGCCAAAACGGGTATGTCATAAGAGGAAAACTGTCACTGCAACATGTTCCCGCTCTATGTCTCCGCAACACGCCCTTTAAAAGCTGACTAGAAACTAGCTATGTATATGTATGTGGGGGTTAGCTTTTGATCTCTTTGTCTTAGGATTCTGACAGTCAACAACACCAATCCCGACATTCTGTTCGCGACGGAATTTATTCTCATCCAGATGACGGCTACCGTGACGATATTGCTGCTGTTTATACCAAAGGCAAGTTTCATTTTGATACATCGAAAATGATGTAACTTGAAACATCTAAATACAGTAAAATCCCGCTTGTTATCGCCTTCATTTTTTGCAGTCCGGCAAAATAAGTTCTTGTATTTTGGGGTAGTTATTGTCAATTTAGGCTTAGTACGTTCTTCATTTTTATGACGGAGATATAGTTGTTAATTACCGGATAAATAAACTTGGGTTTGGTCCTTAAATATCCAGTATGTATTCACAACTCTTTTGGGTATTTTCTTGTAATTAATTTTTAAATTACAAGAAAATTTGGGTCACAGTTAAATTATGACAAGCCGGCACTTTAACCAGGGAGTGAGACTACAAAGTTTTGTCCACATATAAGAACCTGCTTGATCTTACTTGGCTTAACAGGTTCTGATATTTTTGGGTTTTAAAATGGCAAATTTCTGCCAGCAGGTTCTTAAACCACTAGGTTCTTAGACGCAGTTTTTACTGTAGACCAATCGACCAATGAGATCTCAAATGTGTTAAAAGATACTTAAACTTGCTAAAAGTGCTTTTAACAGAGTATGTTTTATTGTGTTTCGGTAATATTTTATTTAAATCAATTTTGATTTTTTTGGTTTTAATTTCTTAACAGTTCGTGTTATTACGTAAGATAAGTGGACAAGAGATCAGTCGGCGATTAACTGGCCATCCGAGAGGTTCAATCCAGACCCCTAACGGCAGTTGCTTGAATGATGCGGCCACTTTGGAGAGAGAAAACGAAGATTTAAAGGTAATTTACATTTAATGCATATGGTATTTTTTTCTCTTTTTATACAGTGATATTGATGAGAATACCTTTTCGAGCACAAGAAATGTGACACCATTTTGACGATTTCAACGTACATTGTACGAATAAATTTAAATTTTCACGGAGAGAAAGAGGGGTGTCAGCCATAGTAGGCAAGCTAAGGTGAACAATTGAATAGATGTCACCTATAGAAGTACATAGATGCATTCTTACAAATTGAATTTTGGTTGTGGGAAGCGAAAGATGATATGTTTTTCACGAACAAGAACTCACGAGCACGTTGACAAAGCCTGACGCAAATACGAAAGTAGTTCTTTGAGTTGCACCATTATTTAGCTGGTGTAAAAGAGGAGTGACTGCATTAAGCCTTGTTAAAGCCTGATGCAAGGTTTTGGCAATTGTTCTGAGCTAAATTTGTGCAACGTAGTCATAATGGTGCGTGCGAAGCTTTCTTATCAGAGCGTACGTTATATAACCCGCACAATTTTTGTAACAAACGAGTTCTAGATCCATGATCACGAATTTGGAGTTTACCTCAAGTAAAACTAAGGTGTACGTAATACTACACGAGGCTCTGATCTACTGTCAAGCCATGAACTATGTTTATGTACATGCAATCAATCTCCCTTTTCTCCTTCAATAAATATTGCGAGATACAGGGCTCGTTTTCACGTAGACATATCCCGGAATAATCACTTTCTTTTTGTGCAGGATGAAGTCAAGAGACTGGCTCTAAAGGTGGCCTATCTGCATTCTTGTCTCATGAAGGACAAAAATAAACATTTAAAGAGTGCTAGCAACAGTCTTTGTCGAGTTCGCGCCGCTACCATGGATGACTTTAACGATAGTACGCTGAAAAAAATGTCTTCATCACCGGTTTCCAGGTTCCTGAGTTCGCACGTCTGAGAGAGGACTAGGGACTAATTTTCTCGTCATTGCCTGGCGGTGTTTCGATGTACTTTTCATATCGCCCGGTACGGGTTGCTGGATGCACCGCCTATCTAACACATCTCTAAGAAGTTTAAAAAGCTCATTTTGAATCCTTTTGTTTTAGAGCTTAAGGTAAATTTTTATATTACTGGCAAGACGCTGAGATCAATTGGTAGCAATAGGCACCTAAGTCCTTTCACAATTTAATTTCAACCCAGTCAAGTGACCTTGTCAATCACAGAATATGTCCGTGAAGCAAAATGGTGCTAGGAAAAGGAAATGCACGATAAAAACTGCCAATTTAATTTGGCGAGCAGTGTTGCTTCTAAAGAGCACGAGGTTTTGTGGCGGTTGGAGAGTTTTAAATTGTATAGAATTTGTTTGCAGAATAGCAATGTTTGTCATCCAGCAACTTTTCCGCACAATTGTAATTCTTAATTTCTGAAACCGTGGAAGCGCCATAGAGGTCTGCATAAAAGCATTAATGATGTCCAAATTGGCAATCGCACTTGTTGCATTAAACTCTTCATTTCTGGCATCCACTCTTGTTCCAACGACTATTTCGTGTATGGTTGACTAGGTCACTTAACAATTTTCCTCAAAGGGCTTTTTTGTTCCAGTTTCTGTCTTCACCACATAATAGACCAATTTCGATATATTAAAATTCAGCCTAACACAATAGACCTCAGCACGAGGCTCTGGGGAATAACTACAGAGTTTGTGGGGTTTATTCCCCAGAGCCTCGTGCTGAGGTCTATTGTGTTAGGCTGAATTTTAATATATCGAAATTGGTCTATTTCCCAGTACATTTTTTTTATGTACAATGTAAATGAATAAGAGGTGATCCAGTACATTTTAATGGTTGTAAATATCAAGAATAAAAAATTGCACATTGACAATTTTAATGAAAGTAAATTAAAGCTACTTTTCGTTAGTACTTTGGTCAGGTTTATTTCTAGCAGAATACTGAGGTAACTGAAATACTCCCCTTGATATTGTTACTTTGAAAGTAACGACAACAACAACAACGACAACAACAGCAGCAGCAACAACAGTAACAACAACAGTAACAAAAATACTGATAAACGTCAAATGCTTTATGTGCCCAGAGAAATGCCTTCAATCTTCAATTTCCGTTTTTGCTTCAAAAACAATTTTTTCTCCCATGCACTCATGCCAGTACGTAATTGACAGAAAACAATCAATCAACCAAACAAAAAACAAAACAAAAGCCAAAACAAAAAAGTATAGGTGGAGATGTGGTTGATCAATATACTTATGGAGGAGGGATCCATTTAAAACTTGAGTTTTGAAAACCATGTGCTTTTGAGACAGAAATGTCGGTCGATATTTTTATGAAGGTAAAAACGTTTCGTATTTTATATTTTTCGCAAATAAAAGTGCCGAGTATGAAGTATTTGGAAATTACTCAATGCTTCTTTATTAACCTAGCGGATACAATTAGTTAACATCAGGTGAGTGTATTTACAATATGTAGCATAGCCGTTGCAGGTGTTTTTTGAACTATAAATTTAATGTTACGCTGGATTATTTCCTTTGTCGAATGACCGAGGAGCCGATCTCGAAAAGCGCCCTTTTGTTTCATACGATTGCAATATTTGAAGCTTTAAGTAACGTAAGGTTCAAGGAACTGTTGTTAAGAAGGTTAGATACGTCCTATTTTATTGAAGTGTTGTTTGTTTAAGCCAATGGCCACCGTCTGTTGAAAATGCCTTTAAAATGCTGAATAAAAATGGTCATAATTGACATACCGTAAATTAATCAGCTTCCTACCGAGTTAAAATCTTTTTGAAATTAAAACACACTTTAGTGCAAGCAGGCACCGCTCGAGTCAAGGACAATGGTGAACTTCACCATAGAGGGAAACTGCACAAGCAACTTGGACCGGACAACGCCACCATGGTTAACAGGCATGGTAGTATTTCTTGCAGCCTTGAACATCTTCCTATCCATCACCGCTTCGTTTGGAAACATTCTGATCCTAATTGCTCTCCATAGGGTGACTTCTCTTTATCCTCCATCCAAATTTTTGTTTCGATGCTTAGCAGTTACTGATCTTTGTGTTGGTCTTATTTCGCATCCACTGCGTTCCACTTACTTGATGTCTTATATAACAGAGATGAATTTTAACATTGTCTACTTCATTAGTGAAGTAAATTCTGCCTTAGGTGTTACGTTGTGTGCATTATCGCTGGTCACATCGACTACAATAAGTCTGGACAGACTATTAGCCCTGTCACTGGGAATGAGATACAGACAAGTTGTAACTTTGAGACGAATTCGGGCATACACAGCATGTTCTTGGATGATAAGTGTTTTATTGCGGTTAGTATATTTCTGGAACAATCGTGTTCTCTGGATTGCGGCCTTTATCCTTGTAATACTTTGTCTGGTAACCTCTATTTTCTCTTACACGAAGATCAACCTCAAATTGCGACATCACCAAGCCCAAGTACAAGTTCACCAAGGGCAGCCGAATGGAGGAGGGACTCCACTGAATATTACCCGATACAAGAAGACCGTATCTAGCATATTATGGGTGCAGTTGGCATTGCTTGCTTGCTATGTTCCTTCTTGTATCGTGGCTTTATTAAGGATTAATGGGAAAGAGTATTTCAGTCACATGACTTGGTTATGTGCGGTAACCCTAATCTACATGAACTCATCTTTAAACCCGATTCTCTACTGTTGGAAGATCATCGAAGTGAGGCAAGGAGTAAACAACGCAATCAGACACTGTTGGGCATCAAGATAATTTACTTTTGCTACATATAGATTCAAAAATTGGCAAAATTTGGCAAATAACTCGCGATGTATAAGAATTAACAACTGATACAAGGTACGGGGAATATTTGACTTTTGAGGGAACGGGGTGATTGGGAAATGTTTTTCTCGGGACCTGTGTATGCACGCCTTTTTTCGGCTCACTGAACGTGCGTGAAATTTTTTTCTCTACATGTTGCTTCCATGAACTTTTTTTGAGAAACTATGCTTGCAGGATATCTCAACCCCACCCCCCACCCCCCCTCCTCCTCAAAAGTCAACTGCTGCGACAGGAAGTCGCTGAACTTTTCTCTGGGTACAAGAATAAAACTTGTTGGATTTTAACCCTTTAACGAGGAATGAAACTGTGTTGTGTTTTTTTTTCGGGTGCGATACCGGAAATTGAAAGTTCGGAACATTAACGATCTTCGAAAGTCCCGAGCCCACACAGTCACGACTATTGGAGGTGAATTGAGAGAAGTGTTTCTAAAATCACATTTTGAAACTATCCTGTCACGTTGTTATCACTTTGTAGGATCTATTCTATTTGTAGAGTTAAATTACTTTTTATGCTTTTAACCAGCTTTGTAGCAGCGTCAGCCTTAAAAAGCTGACGAAGAAGATCAAATAAATTGTCAGGATACAATTATATTTTATTTCAGGTGGGACTTTAAGAATGCCCGCTAGAACTAAATATTGTACATTGTGTACAAAAGATTTGTTGTTTGAGAAGTAAGCATCAGGAAATTGCGAAGCAAAATTAATGCTCTTTATAACTATTATGTCCTTAGCTCACGTGGATCAATAGACCTGTATTCTATTTCATCGCGGCACTAGGCTTAGTGGCACCCTTACTTTTCTCGTACACGGAGATTTACCTTTTTTCACGCCAGGAATAAGAACTATGTAAGACATTAGTATTTCCGCAAAACAACAAACGGAAAAGGAAATTCCACTGAATGTAGAACTATTGAAGAAGACGGTTTCTAGCATTTGAGAAATGCTCCTTTTTCTAATGTGTCAAGAGAGGATGAAGGATAAGAGTGTTCATCTGCTATATAGGCCTTTTACTAAAGTTATAATACAAGCCGAGAAATTTTGGAGTTTTGATTGGTTGATAGTATCACTATTTCCGCGTAATACTGGTATAACAGCAAAAATGGATAACAAGGTTACCATGACAACACTGAACACAATTACTTTCTGCTTTTGTTTTCAAAAAATGGCGGCAAGGTACCCGGAAAAGCTCGCCGAAAAAGCAGTAAACAAAAATACAGTCAAAACTGCTAAGACGTGGATGAATGTTTGGACGTCGTGGGCAGAAAGCAAGGGTCTTAACGATGACATTGTCAAATACGAAGCTAAAGAACTGGATGAATGTCTGTCGCGATTATTTGCCGAAATTCGCAAAAGCGATGGCTCCGGCTATGAGCCGGACAGCCTAAGGATTATGTTAGCTGCCCTCGGCAGACACCACAAACAAAATGACAGCAAAATATCCATGGCAAAGGACCGAGAATTCGTCAAGTGCAGGCAAGTCCTGGAGGGAAAAGCAAGAGCTCTTCGCGAAAAAGGTCACGGAAAACGACCTAATGCATCTAAAGCACTTACCGTCCAAGATGAAGAGCAGCTGTGGAAAATCGTGTACTTGGCGAACAAAATCCAAAGTCACTCCTTTATACTCTGTGGTATCTGCTCACCCTTCATTTTGGTCTTCGAGGTTGCCAAGAGCACCATGAAATGTTTGTCGAAGATTTCAGCTTGGGCAAGGACAACCAAGGCACAGAGTACGTAACATTCGAAGAAAACCCAACAAAGACCCGGCAAGGCCGTCTAAGAAAGAAACGAAGAGCCATCCAGTCAAAGATGTTTACCACTGGTGGTCCCTGTTGTCCAGTCCAGTTCTTCAAAGCATATCTTGCCCACAGACCTGAAGAAATGCGAAACAGTGGCCCGTTTTACCTCGCCATTATTGAAAAACCGAAATCCGAAGTGTGGTACAAGAAACAGAGGGTGGGTGTCAATAAGATCGACTCCTTCATGAAGAATATGGCCTTGGAAGCGGAATTGGATGTAGAGGGAAGAGAGTTAACCAACCATTCGGTAAGAAAAACTCTTGTGAAGAAGCTGAAGGCCTCCAATCAGCCAAGAAGTACTATCATCGGTGTAACAGGCCACACAAGTGAGCGTTCACTGGCAGACTACGAGGAAGGCGACGAAGCAAAACGGCGACAGATCTCATCCGTCATCAGCTCTCCTGTCGGCCAGCAGGTTCAGAATTCCCGTCCAGTTCTTTCCAGTTTGCCCATTCAGCACAACCGTACAGCGACGCCAGCCAAACAGTAGTCCACCACTTTCATGGCTGTCAGGTCACGATAAATTACGGAGCTGGCGTTGGTGTTTTTCAACGAAGCAGCGCTGGGAGAAGCATGCCCGTACCTTTTCTTAACTTGTGGTTTCGCTTCACCGCTGCAGTGACGGCAGAAACAGTGATTTGAAAATAACTTTCATTGAACTATTTCATGTTGTTTGCCTTCAGTGGTTTGAACTTGTTCCACAAAATACTGTGAATTATTTTTTTCATTGACGTAAAAAGATTGTTACGAATGCAGACGCCTGTGTTTGTTTTTTCAACCGTAACGAAATAAAGGTCTCTTGTGCGTTCCCGAAAATTTCTCGGCTTCTATTATAAACAAATAATAGCAGGACCTGTTCGTGACATTTGGCAATAATACCGGCTTGTAATATTTCAAAATTTTCCAAATACCATTCACCGCTTCGCGGCTCGTGGTATTTTGGACAATTTTGAAATATCACTCGCGGTATTATTGCCAAATACCTCTACATAACAAGTCATGCTGTTACCTATACTAATCCCTCTTAAGTTATTTTTAGATCACCTCCTGCTTCAGGAATCCCAGTGAGGTACAAAAATAGCCAATCCTGTGACGCGAGTTTTACTCATGTGGACATCCAAAGTTTGCTTTGCATTGTATTCATTTTTACCCTCCGCAAAAATTTCTTTGCAACACGCATGGCAAATTCATCCAGGAGAGGACTGGTTACCATCTCTAAAAATAACTTTAGAGGGATTACCTTGAGAGTAAGGTCTATGTGGGGGACTCACTTTCTTCCCCACCATCTTCTCTTAACTATGTATTAGAACTACAAATGGCATTTTTAGTCATGTTGCACTCGGTCATTTTGAACTCGATTCATGAGAAGATCAGAGAAGAGAAGTGAGACAAGCAGTGAAAGACACCATCAAACAGATGGGTTCTACATAAGTAAAATAAAAAAAAAGTGATGAAACAAATATAAAAATGCAAATGAACATAACGTGGTTAAAAATTCTAACTGACTAGAGGCAGAACAATTGGCTATTTACAAACATGACCGAGAAGTTGAACTAGGGTCTACCTAGAAACAACTCCAGCTTAGTGGTCAGAGCGGGACTTGAACCCGCGACCTCTGGATTTCAAGTCAGGCACCCTAACCACTCGGCCACGTTGCCTCCTACATGTCAAGTAAATTTATGTAAATTGACGAGTTTTGGCAAAATAAATTTAACGAATCGATAGTGCTAAGAAAGAGATTAGATTCTGAGAGCAAAACACAAAACAACCTTCTTTCCTTGATCTGCATACCTTTAAATTCATATGCATGCTAATCATAGTTTCTTGGCGTTTCAAATTAAAAACAAAACAAAAAAACATATTGTCTTGATCTGACGTCTCTATAACTCAAATGCTAAGGATTAAATAATCGCAGATAAGCTCAAAGCAGTTTTTTTCCATTTCTCATCACTGACAATTTTCTATTGTGTTACAATTAAGACTCTCAACTCTTCGAGTTACTCAAATTACTTGTACTGTTTTTATTTTGCTTTGCATGTAAAGCTATTGAGAGAAATCAAATTAGCATGTTTCATATCTATGGCTTAATTGGTAGGTTGATACGTACAGCTTAAAAAGACTCGACAAAAACGCCCTAGGAAATAGTCCAAATGGTGATATCAAGCCTCTCACAAACGGCTTACTTGTAATCAAGCTACATACTCTTAGTAGTTAAAAATAGTTACTTACTACACCTGACATGTTTCGGTTGAAACATCGAGAACAAAGAATCACAGTTTGAGTTTTTCGCACCTGACATTTATCTGTCCTCGAAAGAATGGAAGAATCACTACTAAAATAATGCATACTATACTGATGGCAAACTTCACAATGGAAGAGAACTACACAGCAAGCTGGAACAAACAACTGCTTCAACATGGCCAATGGGCGAATACCTTTCCACTGTATATTGATTTTAAAGACAGCAAACACCATAGTGGCCCCTAAAAAGCTTCTTTCCTTAATCTGTTACCTCCAAATCAAAAGGTAGTGATTACAAAGTTGTAGAAAAATCAGAGAAGGTTGGACTAGATCTCCTTCTCGGAGATACGCCTTTACGTTAAAAAGACTTGTCAAGGTGGTATGTATATATTACTTCTTTTTTTAATTTTGTTTACTGTTGATCTTGCTGTGCGAGCAATTACATTAGCATGTTCAATATTTGTCACAATTGGTTAGATCATGCATCCCTACCGATAAGATACAAAAGAAATCCGACTTCTTAGATCCTCAAAAAGGAAACAAAAATCTAAATGACGACACTTAAAATTCTAAAACCTCTACATCCTGACATTGTTATTCAGCTAAATAGTGCAGTACGAAATACATCTTGACTTTGACAAAGTTAATATCCAGAAATAGCGAGCTGAAGAACATCTTTTCTCAACTAAAACTTCTTTCCGTAACCGATGGCACAGCAGCTACACAACTTCACAAGTAAGCCAGATCACACAAACGCAACAACTTGGCCAACTGGCCTTGGCATAGTTGTTTTCCTTTCAATCTTAAACATTTTTCTGTTCATTACCGCATCTTTGGGTAATATTTTGATCCTCACTGCTCTGCCTAAAGTGACTTCTCTTCATCCACCAACAAAACTATTATTTAGATGCTTGGCAGTAACTGACCTCTGTGTTGGTCTTGTTTCTCATCCACTTCATGCTACCTTCATTATTCTTAAGATGAAATTGAACGTTGGTTATTTCATTGGAGGTGTAAATTCAGCTTTAAGCGTTTTGTTGTGTGGGGTGTCAGTTCTCACGTCGACCGCGGTCAGTGTGGATAGACTTATTGCCCTTTCTTTGGGACTGAGATACAGACAAGTTGTAACATTAACGCGAATTCGCGTTTTTACAATGTGTTCTTGGATTGGTGGTGCTTTGTTAGGATCGATGCATCTCTGGGTCAATCCTGGTGTTGTCTGGGATATAGCTTTCTTCATAATACTGCTTTGTCTGGTAACTTCAATCTTCTCTTACACCAAGATTCACTTCAAATTGCGACAACATCGATTCCAAGTGCAGGCTCACCTTGGTCAACAAAATAGAGGAGTTCCACTGGATATTGCACGATACAAAAAGACAGTTTCTAGCACATTCTGGGTGCAGCTGGCATTAATTGTTTGCTATGCTCCGTTTTGTATCGTGTCTGCAATGCACGTAAAAGAAAAAGGTTATTACATGGCTTGGCTAGTTACGACAACTCTGGTTTACTTAAACTCCTCGATGAACCCGGTTCTTTATTGTTGGAAGATCAGAGAAGTGAATAGAGCAGTGAAGGACACAGTGAGACAGATGTGCGGTGTATAACACCCAGATTACAATAATTGACGACCACTATACAATACAATAATTGACGGTAGAGCCCTTTATAGGGTCTAAATAAAATTAGCTAGTCATCAGTTCCTTTTAGACCTCCTATGGGGAAAAGATCGGGAAAAATTATAAAATAAAAAGAGATTACCGTTTAGGCAAAACACACCTCGCCCGCTTCATCCTGAAAATGTGTTATAGTCCTCAGCCGAGCATAATCCGAAAGTTATGGCCCTATTCTCCCATAGGAGAGTTAGGAACTATGATGATGATGAATCCCGGAGGCGTGAAAATTCGTTTATTCGCGGCATTTTCTCACCCGCTTTGCTTTGCTTTGGTTCGAAAAATGGTCGAAGTTACGAACTTTATATGTTTCCCCAATTTCTCCAGTAAGCAGCAACATTTTAACGCCACTAATGGAAAGCTGGTGTATTGTTTTCCTGGAGAATAAATGTTTTATTCCTTATTTGTAAATAATTTTAATTTTTTTTGTTGTGTCCCCAATTAGTTGTGAAAACTAAATACATTGGCACATTAATAAAGCTTTTACTTACTTACTAACTTTTGCGGACAAAATTAACCTAAAGAAGGTTTCCAACCCTTTATTTTCCCACAGTATACAAAGAATTTCGGTGCAAACACTCATTTCTTCCACAAACACTCTTTACATATTACGTCCATATTACGTCCATATATGCAAGAGAGCCTCTCAGCATGCAGTGGGGGAAAAAAATCATGCTTGCCCAAGTATAAATGAATCAACCGAACGACGTCATCACGCTCCTTATTAGCAGTCCACCTTTCTTTCCACCATCGCGGCCTTCATTATTACCTGAGCCCGCAAGTAGGGCTAGGGATGCCCAGAAAGCCGCGCAGTACGTTTTTTCGCTCTAAACAAGAGAATTAATCCCCGGCTCTACATAGGCCTTATTCTCAAGGCAATCCGACTGAACCCTCAAATTATTTTTAGATGTGGCATCCAGTTCTCCTGCGGCTAATGTTACCACGCGCGTTGCACGCGCATTGCACGCGCGTTGCACGTGCGTTGCGTGGATGTCTTCTTCGAGGATGAAAATGCTTGTATATAGGCTGTTCACGTCACGGGATTGGCTATTTTCAGACCGGTCTCGGATTTTTCGAAACTGGAAGTGATCTACCAAACAACATGAGAGAGTGTTTTTTTTTTTCACAAACAAGGACTATCTCTCTTTCCCTTCATGTGCTAAGCCTCTAGAACTGTCAGTTCATTAGCTGACTTAAATTTGTAACATCACGGGTGACAAATTACCCCTTGATTTTGGGGCGTCAAATTTTAGCGCTTATTTATAATTTCACAAATTACAAAATTAATTTGCAGCTGGCAACGTTTGGCGCGAAATGTCTCCATACAATAAACAAGTCAAAAAACCGACGATTGTAATCGAAATTTGTCGATATTCCAATGGTATTCTCCTGAAATTATCTCTTAATTCCACTTGTCACCACTTGATTGCGCAAGCTAATTCACTCCCGAGCGTTGTTTTCGGTAAGATTATTTTAACTTTAAGCTATGAAATTGATTTTTTAGCCGGAACGAGACATTCAGCTGTGACATATGACTTTCTTTTTCAATTTTTTTGAAGTTCAAAAATAAAACCGTTGAAATAAAAGTTTTGGTGGACATGAATCAAGTAAGCAAGCAAGATGAAGCACCTGGTTAAGGTGGAAACTTTGTATGTGATGACAAAACATAAAGAGTTAACACTGAATTATTTACCTCAGTGGAGGTGAACAATACTGTGTTAATTACATCCGAGTTAATCAGAACTTGTGTAAAGCACTATTCATGCATTTGTGTGGTATGTACTAATAGAGGTTTCGTGGATTTTAAAATGGTTTGCAACACGTTAGCGTGAAGTAAACAAACCCTGTTTCTGTGTGTAACGATAAGACCGGTAAGTCTTACTTGGTTTGGTTAAAAACTAGTTTACGTAGATATACTTGAAAAAAGACTAAAAGTATAAATTCATGGATTGAAAACCGAAAATAGAGCTGCTCGTGGGGTGATCTTAGTAGGTATTGGTTTTCTTTTTAAAGCGGATTCTTAACTCTAATGTAAAAAATAAAGTATATTTAGAGAGAAAGTATTTTTAAAAAATATAGCTAGTTTTATCCCGCAATTGAAATATTTGATTTTACTAAACAGAGTTTTCAAACGAAAATTCCATTCACTTACGTGCTGTAAAAAGAGCAACAAATTTCTATATTCCACAAAGTTGGCATTTTTTGGCTCTGAAACTGCAGCAAAAGTTTAAAGTGACTTTTTCTGTTCGAACTATTATCGTTCATCTTAGTTCATTAAGACGGAATAAGCTCGTTTAATTATCATTTGACTATGGGAGTTTCATAATCAATTGCCATCGTGAAGTGATAATTATAGTAAGTGACGTAAAAATAATTGTCAGAATTTGAAAACACCTACGTTCTTTTCAAAATTTATTTAATTAAATCCGAAAGACAGTTTACCAAACATACCTAAAAAATCTTAAGTTTGTCATTGTTTTACCTATTTAACAATTAGATTATGAGCTCGAGATTTCTATCACGCATAGAAATCGTGAGCAAAAAATAGAATTGCTTTGGTATAAATTTACCAGTTGTTCAAATTTAAGCAACAAGACAGGTCGACACTTCGGAAACGCAAAGAATCGAAGTGGCCGCTATTTTATTAACAACCACATGCTGCTAGGTTACTCACTATGTACAACAGAATAGATAGTGAGTGGCGTAGCAATAAAGAAACGGTATTCGTGATAGGACGTTAGTAGATTTATTCTAAAATAAGACAGAAAACTGGACGTGATTTCGATTTCCTTTCAGCCTTCAAGTAGCCTCAGTCAAGTGTTCAGTTCAGTTGTGACATAGCGCGAAAATGGCGCAAGAAAGTCTCTCCTTTCTTTCGCTCTCGCCACCGCTTTAGCGCTGCACCTCAACTAACTGAAAGCCTGGAAATGGCTAGCCTTCATGTTGTCGGACGATGCTCCGAGCCATAAAATGAAAATGTCGGAAAACTTGCTATTATCTTGACTCAAAGAAGTGTTGATTTTGAACTGGACGGACTTGATACTAAACAAAAGCCGTTCGAAGTGAAAAAGTGAAACTTTTACTTTCGTTTGTTGCGCAATTTACTTCAGGGGTCGGAATGATTTTGATGAGGAGAGGCGTAACCTCGCGATCGTCAAATATATACAGTCAAATGTTACCATTTCTCGGCGGTCGTTGAACCAGAGCCAACATTTTCTAATTAAGTCATCAATAATTTGTTTGAACACGAGAAAACTTGCTAAGAGCAGTAACACCTGCACTCCGACCCCAATTCAACGTGAATGGCGAACTGTTCAACAGAAAAATGGGAGACGGCGGGTCAATGCAAAGGGAAAAATCGTATCTGCGTGACCGAATTCGAAGGAAGTTTCGTGTGATTAAAGTTATTAAAAGCATTTCTATTCAGCGGCAAAGCTTGATCTTTTTTAATTGTCAATTCTTAGCAGGTGAATTCATGCTGTTTATTGTCGTTCAAATTGAACCCTACATGGCCTGAAAGCACCAATAAAACGTAACGGACTTACGAAAGTGACAGTTTGAAAGTCTTAACTTAAAACGTTTAATCGAAAACCATAATATGCCTTTTCAACAGGCTATAATCCGTTTGCTACACTGAGAATTACAAAATTTATTTAATTTAAGTGCTAAAGAGGCTCGTCCGTGCAACAAATGGGAAAAGTGTGCAGGTAAAGAGATGCAATTGTCAAAACAGTTTTTAATTTAAATGAAGCGGTATTATTATCAAAATTCAAAGAATTCTTATTTTACTCTTCTGCATGAATTAAAAAAAAAAATACGTGTACGAATAAAGCTGAATAAAATACAAGAAAAACAAGTACATCGAAGCTAGCTTCGCAATTTTTAAATTGTTTAAATGTATTGATCACTGCGCTGCCATGTTTTTAAGTTGCGGAAAGACTTACAATTAAGTTTGAGTAGATTACTTTAACCACATAGAGTGAAGAGACAAAATTGTGAACAACTTGTTTTCATGCATAAAATGAGGAAAACTGTCAATGACTAATTCAGTCCGCCTACGAGAACCCCGTTCCGGATGTATTAAAAGTAAAGGAAAAAAAAGCTTGGCAAATGGTATATTTTACGCTGTAGATATTGTAGAATATAAATATACCACCATAAATTAAATGCGACCTTTTTTAATTAAAACACTCTTTGAACTAAGACACCATACTTAAAACTGCATCACAGAGAAATAACATAAATGATGACAGCCTTTCACTGTATGGATTTTGAATAATTCAGGTTAATCACCTCAGGTCCTCAGAATTTATTCCCTCAACCAATCCAGTGGCAATATTCTTCTGGCGCAGGCAAAGTTGTAAAACTACTTTTGGAACCATGTGTTGTTCACACGATGTATTAATGGATTAATTTCTCCTTTCTGCTCGCCTCTTTTAGATCAGGAGGCAACCTGCTCTCAGTTTTGCGATGATGTCTCAACGTTTCGTTGTGTTTGTGACAATGATAGTTCATCACATTTCCACTCGCGATGTTTGGCTACAACGTTTCTGTGGTGCTAGCGCTGCGGGAGACGCGTCCACAACTGCACAAGACGAGCATATTAAGCGCAGAATCGAGTCTGTAATCGAGGCTCTTCGCCGAGTTGCGGATGTCGAGCAGCAGCTTCGCGAAAACAAAGGTTGTGACAAGGTTGATCTGTTGAACATAACATTCGACGAACGGCGGTGGAAAAAGGAAGCGCTCTTGACCGTCCAAATAGCTAATCTGATAACGTCGTTGTGGCGTTCTCCTGGTGAAAACGGTTATTCCGTTGCAGCGAACGACGCACTGTTGTACGACTTTGTACGTTCCATCGTTTTGTTTTCGCCACCCGTTTTCGGATCGGTAATTTGCTTTGATAACTACTTGTATAAAAATTACACAAGGTTTTGCCCGTACGCTTTCAGAGATCCCGAACTGAACGGAAGCGTTCATGTGATTGATATAGTCAGCGCAAGTGAAGGGTATGACTACACCACAGATCAAAACGCCATTTGGTGGCACAAACCGAAGCGCAAGGCGCTCAGCTTTAAACCCGCGAGAATTAGTAGTTATTACGAAGAACGTTTCAACACAACCACCAAAGATGTGCTTCAAAAACGCACTTTCCCGCACGTGACGTTTGAGGACGGGGCCTGGACGCGTCCCTACTTTGACTGTTTTGGTGGCAAAGTTTGGATGGTGACCTATCTTGCTCCATTTTACAATGAAACGGATGACTTTCTGTAAGTACTTACACTACTATGCACTTATCCTTTAATGTGTGTCAGATGTGTATAGAAATCAACTGCTGTTTGTAGTAAGCTTGAGCGGTAACTTCGATTGCTATTTTTTTTACCAAATATTAGGTGTTTTGGTGCGATGGACTCCTAGCTTTCGGTTGTTGATACTGCTGTGAGTGACTGCGAGTCTGAGTCTCTTTAACAGCCTTTTTTTCATCGTTCACTTAAACTAACGCCAAGAACCCAGTGATATCCTTGATTTAAAGTATAAGTGGCTATTTCAGTTGAAACGACGTAAGCCATTTTACCGATTCCCTTTTGCAAGTCTCTTGAAAGAACTTATCACGTTACGTTTTTGCATGTGTTCTCTTTTCCGCTGTTCACTTTTGTGTCCTCTCTTGTAATGGTTTATTTTTATGTCTATATACATGGTAATTTATGAAAATTTTTAGCTTTCTGCGTACTGTAGCCTCTTCAAAGCTAAAATTGTCATGGTAGAATCTTTTATTGTTACTGTAACATCAGTAGCAATAAAAGACAAGGGAGCATTTTAAAGAGTGGACTGCAAAAGAAAAGCATGTCTTAGCAATTAATCCTGTTGGGTGGGAAAAAAGAACACAAAGGAGGAGAGAGCCAATATTACTTCCCTTAAAAATAAAATAGAAAACATTTCACCTAGGTGAAACTTAATTAAAGCTGTTTGCAGCTGATATTTACTTGTTTATAAGGAAATGCGTGTCAAGTCTTGGTGCAGGTCTAATCGTGAGGGGATTCCGCAAAAGGTTGAATGCCACAATTTTTGAATACCGCATCGTGAAAGCGAGAAACCCAGTTTAGGAATACTTACTACAGACTTATTAAATAAAATCTTAGGGTTCTAAGAGGTATTTTCGAAGGTTAAAAAATATCACAAAATTGGAAAAACCGAAAGGTAAATATCAGTCTTGAGCAAATTGTCACGTATTTGACTTACAAAGACAGGTACTTTAAGTAGTTTATATTACCACGCTTTTTTTTACATATGAACTCTTGTTATCAATTCAACAAAGTCATATAGCGTTTTTTCTCGCTTGCATTCGATAATGAAACTGTCTCCTCCATTACTGGCCATGATTGACGTTTCTCTTTATTACAATGTAAATTATCAGGGATTGAATTAATATCAACCAGGTTGCCATATTGAGATACTTGTTTTCGCTACCGAGTCGATTCGAGTGAAAAGTGTTTTGCAGATAATAACAAATAAGTACCAATAGTCAATAAATACATATCTTTGGCCTGCCAAGGCAGATAAGTGGTGCCATTAATTTTTGGAGTTACTTTCAATATTATTTCAATATTGCCATGGGAACGTCAAAGATGATGGACACGCAATTGACATATCAAAATGTTCGTGAAGGATGAATGAACAGCTACTGAAAGTTTCAGCCCATTAGAGTAAATCGTCTATTCAAAATGTTGAAAAAACCTTACTGGGGGATGGCATTCACCCTTCCCCCCTCCCCCCTGCCTTGTACGTCCGACGGTTAAGCGGTATTGCAAAGAGTTTTGCATTCATCGAGCTTCCACTGCCCTAAATAATATTCGAAGACTTTGTTTATGACATTAACATAGAAATAACTTTGATAAACTGATTCTATAATATCTAATATTTTTAGATTTCGCCATTGTCTCTTTGTTAAAACTAGCCTCTTGTCACATTGTTTAAACAGCTTTTGTTACCAAAAAATAACAGATGCCAAAGATTTTATTCTTGATTTCATTAGGCCAAGGGTGACTCTAAACTGTGATGAAATTAGTTTTGATTTAGAAAGTTGGATTTAAGCAATATTTGAGTCAGAATTTGAGCTAATTTGCCTTATAGCTAAATGTTGCGTGACATGGGCAGGAAATGACAATCCTTGATTGGCACCTGTAACTTCAAATGACTTGAAACACCTGGTGTGAACTAAGATAGGTCCAATCTATATTTGTGTAAAATATTAATGAAATTAAATGCATTCTGTAAGCAGGAGTGGTGCCTAAATTTGATGCTTATTTTAGTGACATTTTTGGGATTTTGGGCAAAAAACCAGGGGGGGGGGGGGGGGTGGTCTAACTCCTAAGGGAAAAATCCCAAAGCCGGCCCACTTTGTCTTTTAGAGTTGTTGGGACGTACCTTCAATCTGGCAAAGTTTCATCCAAAAAGGAGAGATGGCATGTATCACCCCTGCCTGGTCCTCTGGTAAACTTGGTCTTAAACTCCTATTAAACTTTCGAAATGTATTAAAACATACCGAGAACCGAAGCTCCCTTGTTTGTAATCAAATATCAAAGAAGATATTCCCACAGCGTTGGGGGTTTTCCATTGCCGTTTGAAACGAAACGGAACGACATAAACAGATCCTCCACGAAAAAATCCACGCAACACGCGAGCATACAAAAGTAAACTCTGCAAATAAGATCCTGCGGCTAATTAAACGTACATGCGGAAATCGGACACAGACTGCTGTGATACGCAAGCTTTACATCCATCTTGTGAGACCTCATCTCGAATACGCCTGCGAGATCTGGTCCCCTCACCAAGCCTTTTTACAGGATATGATTGAAAGCGTTCAGAGACGAGCCACGCGACTCATGATCAAAGGAAAATCTTACACGGAACGTTTAAAATCTCTCCATCTTCTTACCCTTAAGTCTACAAGGACTCTACTTGACTTGATCTTTTTTTGCAAGTGTTTAAATGGTCTTTTAAATATCAACCTATCCATGTTTATTAATTCCAGAGACACTGCAGCATGAAATCTGAGAAATGCTGACCTGTCATTTAAAATTCAATATTCAAGAACAAATATTCTGAAGTACTCTTATTTCCATAGAACAGTCAAAGCCTGGAACTTTTTACCTTTGCATGTCAGAAAGTCTGAGTCTCTTTCTGAATTTAAACGACTTTGCAAGACGTATTTTTATCAGTTAGATGCTAAATTAACTTAATATTTCCTCTATTATTATTATTGTTATTATTATTATTATTATTATTATTATTATTACTATTATTATTACCGGTTTTATTGTTATTACTATTATATTTATATTTAATTTCTTTTTCTGTGGTTTGGGTGGCCATTAGTAAGGGAACTTGTTCCTGTTTTTGGCTTTCCCCCTCAGCTTTATATATATGAATATGTATGTATTTCTGTTGAGAAAATGATTAAAGTTAAACAGTAAAGTAAAGTTTAATATTCGCGGAAAAACTGAGTACAATGTCTCAAAATAACTTAGGAGGGATTATCTTAGTTAGAGGGCCTATATGGGGGATTCACTCTCTTACCTTGATAATCCCTTGGTTAGGAGTTATTTCTGAGGTTCCCCAGGAAACAAAACTCTCTCTGTAACATCTGCGGAAGAAATCTGGATACCATGTCTAAAATACCTTTAGAGGGATTACCTTGGGTGTAAGGCCTATATGGAGAATTCACCCTCTCACCTTGATCTTCTTCTACAGGGTATGAACATTTTCGTTAGGCTGCGTTCGGAGAAAGGCACTATGAAGGCACTCGGTGAAGCCAACACCTGATTAGATCACCGCACCTCTCACGTAAATATACCGGAACCAAAAATTAAACACAAGTTAACAAGATAAGCATGAAGAGTTGGTAAAATGTATTTTCCCTTCTATTTAATGTCGCCGCACGATCTTTCTTTAGTGGCGTGGTCAGTATAGATGTTGTGCTCAGTGACATTGACATCAACCAGTGTGATGATCAGGACTCCTCTGAAGCCGATGATGGAGAAAACGGTGGAATAGACTATACGCCGGGTAATTTAATGGAGTTTATGGGAACTCACCTCTGCAAGCCATCCACGAAGGTATTAGCTTAATAGAGCGGTTTTCAATTGAGTGTCGAAAGTATTCACGCAATTACTTTGGTTTTGGTTTTAGTTTTACTACGGTTTGAAATTTGGCTGAGAAGTCTAATTGGCAAGTAGTTGGTTTGGTTTTGGTTTTGCGACACTCAATTTTAAAAACCCCTCTATTACCATATTTATGATATTTTCTCTTGATGATATGCTTAGAGGTAGAAACGAATTCGAAAGGGATCGCAGATTATTTTACTCCCCAAGAGTGAGGAACATTCACCGAAGGTTCTACAATGCACAACGCAGTTCGAATTCGACCGTCAAAGTACATGAGAGCCTGTCCAAACGGGAAATGTTTAGCAACCAAACACGATCAAACATTGTTTGGTTATCAAACATGTTGATGTTGAACTGAGTGGCCAAACGATATCAAACATATTTGATCAACGTCCAAAAGAGCAAAATGTTTTAGTAATTTGATCAAATGTTTGACGACGTTTAAATCTTATCAAACACGACCAAACACGATCAAAAGCGTATAACCATGGTAACTATGATATAACAAGGTCTCCAAAGAGGGAAAATGTTTGGTCACCAAACAATGGTTGATCATGTTTGGTCGCCAAACATTTCCCCTTTGGACAGGCGTTTATGAAAAGTATGCTTTTATCAGAAAGATTGATGGTATTTTCTTTCTGACACAGTGTCAAACTATCGCTAACCAAGGATTCAAAAGAGGAAGCTATATTTGCACGTGCAGGCGCGGCTATTATTTTCCGGAACGTCGTGCACCTTTAAAAGCCTTCAACGGAACCCTTATCGAGTTCGAACACGACCGAAAGTTGCGAGGAGAACCGAACTCTTACGAAGATAGGTTCGAGTGCATTCGTTGCAGCACTGGGTGTGACGAGTGCGTTGATGACAGTCCATGCCTTTACAGCCGGAAGATCGTGATCAGATTGACGTTGTGTGCTCTCAATGGCGTTATCATGGGCGTGACGGTAGCGTTTGCGGTGTACGTGGGACTGCACTGGAAGGACAGGGTATGCGATAGGTACTTTGTATAATCAGTCATGAAATCACGTTACCAGTGTTGCTACAGGTTAGGAAGTGATCAGGGAAAAGGAAATTTTCCAAGGTTAGGGAAAAGTCAGGGAAGTTTATTTCGAGTCAGTGAAAATTGACATTTTGAAGAAAAGTCAGGGGAAATTGTTTGAAATAATTAAACATACCTGATTAAATGCCATTGAAGGCTGCAAGAAACATTTGGGGTCATTTAGTGTGTTTTTCCTCATGAAGAATGAAAATCTGTTGGAACCTTATCCGGCTGCAGTGTGTAGATCTGACATTTTGTCTTTATTTGGTCAGGGAAATGTTCTTTTTATCAGGGAGAAATCGTGGAAATTAAGTCAGGGAATTTTGAAAAGTGATGTGTGTGGCAACGGTGATTACGTTTCCCCCTTAATTTTTGTAATATTTGGTCAATTCAATATAAATAATTTATTTTTTTCGTGGGAAACTCACGCAGGATCAGGACTGGGTCTCGAGTTTTGTCAGGCTCAACCTCAACAATAACAACAATGCAACAGCAACAGCAACAACAACAACAACAAAAACTTCGTTTCAATCCAGAGCTAGGAGAGAAGAATAAAATACAAATTTTATGTGAAACCAAACTGTGTTCGTGTAAACACTTGCGAGCAATAACGAGGGTACCAAATTGCAGGCATCTTTCTTTCTTTCAGATATTTAAGGCCTCCAGTCCAAAGTTCATGGAAGTTATTTTATTGGGCGCCATATGCACGTATTGTACGGTGAGATGTTATCAGAAACATCATTGCTTTCTTATTGGTTTTGTCATTTCTCTTATAATTTCACCGTGTTCATCATTTACATAAATTGCCTTGATTTCTATTTGCAGCTTATCGTTTCATACTTCCAACCCACCAATACCCTCTGTATTGCCCGACCGTGGCTGCGCCATATTGGATTCGTTCTTGTTTACGGACCTTTGGCTCTGAAAACATGGAGGTAAGACTTGTTTTCAAAATTCGTACCGTATTCGTTTACATCAAGAGACCATGATCTCTTGTTTGCACTTATGTAGCCTGCTAGCCGGCTCTAGTGTTTGGGTCTCGCACTTAAGTGCTGCTATCTGGCTTTGCGCTTTGGTGGGGCGAGCGAGTTTGGAAACGATGCGCATTGCGGAACGAACGACGTTGCTACTACTTCATTCTCGTCCCCAGAACCTCCGTTTCTCTTGGTCACGTGGTCGGAGAAATCTCGTCAATGACATTTTAAGACGAGTAGCACTGGGGACGAGAATGCTACCACTTATGAGGCTCTTTCACGCTCGTACAAGCGATGCAAACCCATTTTCGGGTTTAAGCAAGAGTTTCTCGGCATTCAAACTGGTTGCGAAGATCCCTTGTCATGAAGATCAAGGATTCCACATTCCAGCAAGGCGCCACTTGCCATCACCCTAATTCCCCTCCAATGACTTTATTTACATTAACCTTTTAATTTAACGAAAGCTGACTAACAAACCAAAAGAAACAAACA
The DNA here is from genome assembly GCF_042242905.1 of Orbicella faveolata. NCBI lineage: Eukaryota > Metazoa > Cnidaria > Anthozoa > Scleractinia > Merulinidae > Orbicella > Orbicella faveolata. The sequence continues at coordinate 11,627,239 of NW_028301558.1, read as the reverse complement.
TGTAACAACAGATAGGCAGACAGGCAGACAGACAGATAGACAGACAAGCAGACAGACCGGAAGAAATCGAAAAACAGATGAAACACACACAACACAGGCAAAAAGACAGAAGACAAACCAACATACAGAGAGAAAGATTGCAGACAAACCGACAGACGGCCGGACAGACAGACGGATATACAGACAGACAGACAGACAGTTAAATAGTACAAACACCAGGTTGAATACCTAAGCATACGTTTCCACTTGTCACCCACAGGGTCGCATTAATTTTTCGTGTACGCTCAGCCCAGAAACTTGCCCTTTCTGACGGAGTGTTGCTAAAGCGCCTGTGCCTCCTGGTGCTACTCTATTCCAGTTATCTGACTGTCTGGACAGTCATGCAGCCACCCATTATTGAGACAGCAGTGACAGCCGATGACCTGAAGTACGAGCGATGTGTGGAGAATTGGTTTGATCTCACAATTATATTCGGTAAGAGCCCAAAAAAATATGTCGGCGAGTGAATGTAACTTTCAACTTCGCCCTTGTTTATGGAACTTTCCCAATAATGCTGTGTTCAGCTCGCAAACTAAATGCACCGTTAATGTTATTGTAATATTTCAATGAAGTGATGAGAAATACGCAGTTGCTTCATAAAGCCGGGTGAACACGAAAGTCGCCTGTGGTTCAAATCGAATTCCAAAATTGTTATAGAATTACATCGCCAAAACCATTTGATCCTTGCCGTGGCAACGTCTGCACTTCTGTTATCTACTAAATTTACCTCTTAGCCTTGTTTTTCGTAGCCTCTTACGTAGACGCACTTTGGACTCGTCACGCAATCTTCCTCCTCCTTCGTGAGTGAGTAAGATCGCGTGACGAGCCCAGCTTTGTACAACTTTATTAATGGCGTTCATTTATTTCAGGGGACATAGTGGTGTTGATTTGGGGAATGTGGCTTTGCTATAAAATCCGGAATGCACCGGCCGCTTACAATGAGAGCAAGTTCATAAGTTGGGCCATTTATAACGCTATGTTCGTCACCAGTTTCCTCATGGTAGTCAGGTTAGAGTTCCCATGCCCTTCTACGACATTTGAATCCAAGATGGCGGCTTTTCGACTTTCACAGAGGTTTTGCTACTGTGGTTGTGTAGATTTGTTATAAAGCAGCTGTTAATCATGTTAATATGCATTTGATAAATCCTCATCAAAATTGAACTTAACTTGAGGAAACCGAACTGTCAAGAAGTGCAAGACTTGTCAAATTATAGTGAAAACTGACGGAGGTATACAAAAACAGAAAGTACGATATCACTGATAAATAAAACTCAAGTGGAGACGAATTGCTTCAGAAACAAATGACTTCGAATTTTTAGAAACATTCAATTGTTAGAGATCTTTTACTTTTCTACATCATGTTTTTTAATACTGACATTTATTTCTGTCGATATCAGAGTTACAACGAAAGGAAACACTAACCCAGACATGATGTATGCGTTGGATTTTGTCCTGATTCACATGAACTGTTCCACCGTGTTAATTCTCATGTTCATCCACAAGGTACGCTAATTGTTCTTATAGGGACTGCATGCACAGACCAAATCCCTCTCCCCCCTCCAAATATGCTGGAGGGGGGAGGGGCCGGGGAAGGGGGGGGGGTTGAAACTCAAGGAAGCAACCATAATGAGAAGAGCCTTATGGGGGCCTCTTTCTCTACCTGTTCAGTCTGTTTGAGGATATTTCCCTTATAAGTAATCCATCCAATCCATCTCCGACCTGGTAACTACCGTAAAAACCTAATTGCAAGAATCTAGTGGAGTTAAGAACCTGCTGGCAGAAATTTGCCATTCTAATACCCAAAAACATAAGCACCTGCTTAGCCAAACTAGATCAAGCAAGTTTCTTATATATGGGTTACAGTTAAGTTATGAACTCTTGTTATTACAGAGGCAACACTAAATATTCTGTGATCAGTTGTCTTAGACTTATATAGCGATGATAATACAGTTCTGAACAAATACTGTATATTTACGGTCAAAATCCGAGTTTATTTATTTTTCTGGTAATCAACAACTATATCTCCTTCTTAGAAATTAAGAACAAGTACCTACCTACCTAGCCTTAATTGCAAATAACTACCCCCAAAATACAAGAACCTATTTCGCCAGACTTCAAAAAATGCAAGTTCTTACACGCTGGATTTCACTGTATTGTACACAGTCTCTAACGGTATGTCCTTATCAAGCGCAAAAAGAAAAGCGAAGTCTTTCAGTCCCTTTAGAGTTTGTCGTATTCTCTTTCTTTAAGAGGAGAGCAATAAGGGCTTCAGCATAAACAGCCATGTGTTACGCTCTTTAGTTAGTAGTTGTCCTGAGGCCAGTTTTGTTTTCAGTTTTTATTGGTACGCCAAATGCAGCGAACAGTGAATGCCACTCTTTCATCACATAACAACATGCTAGTACCCGAAGACGAAATAGTTGTGGAAAGAACAGCTTACAAACAAGAGGAGTTACTGAAGAAAGAGAACCAAGTACTGAAGGTAGATCATTCAAATTAGACAACCGAGCGAGCGTGTAATCACCTTCCAATTAATGCTGAAATAACATGACCAGATGTACAAAACACACTTCTAAGAAACGCAGTATAGTGCTAGTATTGTTTTCTCTTTGAGCAACTGGGTCTAAATAATATTAATAGCTTAGCATGTGCGCTATGCGTAGAGGCGCGGTGGCTAATGGTTAGTGCGCTCGACTCCGGATCGAGCTGTCCGGGTTCAAGCCCTGACCGGGGACATTGTGTTGTGTTCTCGGGCAAGACGCTATACTCCAACAGTGTCTCTCTCCACCCAGGTGTACTAATGGGTAGCGATAAAATTAATGCTGGGGGTAACCCTTCCATGGATTAGCATCCCATGCAGTGGTGGAGGGGGGGGGGGGGGGGGAGAGAAATATTCCTATTCACTTCATGCTACAGAAATCCGGATAAGCTCCGGCCTGATGGGCCACTTGGCTCGTACGCAGACTATACCTTGTACGTTTACCATGCGCGTTATGCATCTTGGTACAAACGTGTCTTAGCGGTCCTCAAAACCAACAGTGAAAACAACAAATTTGATTTTGATCTTTATGGAGAACATGAACCAGAAGAATAATTGGACTTGACTGTCACCCATTCGTAGTTAGTTGGCAACAGTCTGACATCTGTTTTTTTATTACAAGGACGAAGTGCGGCGATTAGGCGAAAAATTGGCTCTCCTCCAGTCTCGTTTGATGACAGACAACAACCATCCCGTCCGCAAGATATCTTCTAAAGCAGGCCCTGTTCGCCGAAAGAGTGCCTTTACCCTACCATGCAAAGAGCCCGGAGGTTTTCCAGACACAAAACGCCACTCACTGCAGTTGCAGCTAACGCTGAAGGACAGCACGCGTGACGCGGACGGATCATCAGAGCAGACCGCGAATCTGATGCCAGATCTAAATGAAAATCACGACGCGACGTATCCCCTGGAATTAAATCCGGCGACGTCCTTATTTCATTCAGTTTCAGTGCACAGTAGAACATTTTCGGGCCAAAACGTACAGTCGTAATGTCTGACGCACCAGCTGACTTTGTATCTCTACACCAACCGGTGGACGCAACGAAGGCATCGTTCAAGTCAACACACAGTTTAGCCCGTCTAGAAAACAAACCTATCCAGATCTTAAAGGAACAGTTGGACGAACTGATGCGTATTTTCCCAAGTTATATATATATATATATATATATATATATATATATATATATATATATGCTATTCTCAATGAACATTTTAAATAAAGTGGTAAAACACGCCAGGACGGGTTGCAGAAACATTTTACAGCAGCATTAGCAGACACAAACTAACAACGTGTCGACACAAGAATTTATAGCAGGGACAATATGCAGCAGCAGGTCCCTCTTTGTAGAATGGGAACTGTCGCTTCAGCTTGTCCCCTCTATATTTTCTCGGGTGATTAAATCTTTTGACTGTGTGTTCCATCGTATGTGTCTAAAGATGCCTTAATAGATTTACAGCAGAAGGACCCAGAGACCGCTTACAACCCAATGTGATCTTGTGCTCGTGGAAGTCCATTTCCCGGTGTTTTTTAACCTGTTTCCTCCAGTTCATTCCTTCTTCTAAATCTGAATAATCACGATTATAGAGTTATCCAGGTCACTGAGCTACAAAGCCAAAACGGAAAATATGAAAAAAAATTAGTTTAGTTTGAGAACTATCCATCTAAGAATCAGGAGACTCCTATAAACGAGATTCTTGTACCTGTCAGAGGCTCCTTTCAACGATCGACCTATTCTGTCTTTATATGGACACTTACTCTGTTTGTTTGTAACAAAAATTGTACGTAAAACTGCGATGTTCCCCCTTTAACACTTCAAATGAGGTGCTGAGGTACAGAGTATTTCAGTGTTTTTAAAACACAAATGTAACCAATACTGCCTGAGATAAAGATCATATATATATGATGATATAACTAAAGTTCACTTCGTTTACATACTTTATTTATGTTTGTTAGGCCTCTATCTTGAAAGACTTGTAAATAGAGTTAACAAAAGGTATATATATTTATAAATCTGACGTAGCTTCAATGGCGAGGAATCCGTGGATAAGAATTATACCGTTAAGAACCTTAAACCACAATATAGTTATAATCCCACACATCATCGATTGCTTTCACGTTTTTGAACAACAACAACAACAACAACAACAACAACAACAACGACAACAACAACAACAACAACGACAACAACAACAACAACAACATCGACGTTAGAGCTGAGATATTACTATGCATTGAATTATAGCTAATTATAAAGCTAAGGACTTAGCTGATGTACAAACAATATATGTATCATAAAATGTATGTATCATAAAAATACATTTTATCCAGCATTTGTTGACATCCAGCCAATAAAATATTAAGAGAAATATTGATTGCAAAACTCCTAGGTCGTACATCATCTAGCCAAAGCCTGAACAGAAAAAGAAAAAAATTTAGGATGAAACATATTTTATTGCTCACAAATGCATCCTGGAAAATTCAGTCCTTTAGTTCTATGAGAAATTCATCTCTGTACAAATCTAGCTAACTCTGTTGCATTCTATCCCGGTAATAGATAAGAACCAAACGGGAGTTTGCTACGTTTTATCTATGCAAGTTCAAAACTAAGAAAAAAAAACCGTTTAATTAAACGTCTGTCAAGTTTCTACATTGAACCGTAAAATAGACAGAAAGTGACTCGCTGTTTGTAACTGATGGCTGAGGCCCAGTCCACACTACACCGGAGAAATTTGAAAACCGCGTTTTCATTCTGAAAACGCATCAAGTGTTTTCCGTCCACACTACGCCGGAAAAATTTGAAAACGCAACAATCACCGGTAATTTTGGATTTGTACTTCAGGAAAACGTGGGCAGAGAAATCAAATGATCATCGTGACGTCATCATTTTCGAAAAGCTCCGTTTTCAAAATGTTTTCCGTCCGTACTAAAACGCAAAGACGGCGTTTTCGATTCCTCTCGTTTGACGAAGTTTCCGGAAAGCTCCGTTTTCGTGAGGGATTAGTGTGAACAGAGCCTTATACCAACCTCGTTCCTGATGGAACCCTCGTTCCCAGGGTCTCTCTTCTTTCCGCCCCCTAGAGCGCCGCTCTGTCGCTCCAGGGCGCCGGAAGAAGAGAGACCCTGGGAACGAGGTTGAGCCTTATAGGTCCCTTTACTTAAGCCACACGAGCAAGTGTGTATTGGGCCAATCAGAGTCACTTTGGGGACTGTCATAACCGTTGGCGTTCTGGCTCCATCCATTTGCATTGGAGCCCTTCACCAAAACTCCTACTGCCATGCAGTAATCGTTTACCTTGGTATTTCCTCGCCTGTTATAAGATGCGTAGGGGTATGAACTACCGTGCTGCTGCAATGGCATTATGCCATACTTGTTTTGGTAGCAAACCTAGATGTATGACCAGAAGGAATCCCACGTAAATCACTTACTCGTACCTTGAACTAAAATCATGATTATAAATCCACGGGCTATTGGAAAATTAGATTACGAGTAGTCCCTCTTTCGCTTAGCCTGTTGTTAGTGACACGAAAAACAAAAGCGCGAGAAAGAAAAAAGGACGTCTATTTACGGTCTCGCTCGAGGGACCAAGCGAAAGAGGGACTACTCGTGGTCTATTGGAATATTCGCGAGGGTGGTACGTTCTGGTTGGACGTATTTCTGGGAGGGCTATAACAATCAATATTTTAAAGCGTGTAAGCCTTCGAAGCAATGCGTGAGCCAAAAATCAAAATCAGCCTGCATAACTCCTAAACCAACAAGCAAGCTTAGAAGAGACACACGCACATGGATTTTTTCGTTACCTGGGTTTTGCCGTTCCACGCTGTCACGGTTACTTGGTGTGTGTCTGCTGCCTTCACCCTAGCCGGACCAACGCCATAGTTCCACCAAGTACTGTATTCTCTGCCCATTGGCAATTCCCACTGAATCCATTTGGCCCCTATTCCCAACGGAGTTTCACTGCTGGATAACATGATTTCAGACGAATACCTGACAGGAAGGCGGCGGGCATCCAGGCAAGCAAAGTAAGCCCTGGCAGGCAGTAAGCCCAGGCAGCTTGTCTCTTGAATTCGCATTAGGTGACTTAAGGAGTTCTGTGTTGACATTTTCCACGAGCCACCGTTGGTAAATAATTCCTGCACTACCGCTAATCTTTCCAATAAGAGTCCATCCACCATTTTCCATGTCACAAAAGGTGGAGATGCTTTCATCGCCATTAATCCCGGTCCTGAGCCAGTAGACGCCATTTTTGGTCGAAGATGTCTGTCTTCCATGACGATTTACGTCGTGAATCTGCTTGCAAGAGTCTCCAGGTCGCTCTTTATCTCCATAAGGGAAAGCATTGTAATGTGTTAGGTGACATGTGTCTCCAGGGCTTACCGTGGGGTTGGACTCGACGACCAAAAGTACTCTTAAATTGTCATAATAGGTCGTACATCCGATCCTACTGTCAACTGTGAGGCAGCCGAATCCGATGGTGTCCCTTGGAATCATCCATGTGTTTTGTACAGCGATATTTTGTATGGACACACCATTGGCCCCCAAATTTTGTACTTAAAACGAAACCACTTGTTTTTAACAAGAGGTTGTGGAAGCTGGCATTTGTACTTCCATCCTCCGTCTTTGTTGTGGACAAACGGTCTCATAGTGCATTCCTTGTCATCGGTCCTGTACGCAAACCACCAAACTGTTGTGTGCTGTAGCCCGAATTCCTGAACTCGTAAAAATGGACCAGGATAAACAGTGCCCGTACCTGTCTCCATAAGATCAAGTTGCACTTCAATGTCGCCCCGTTCTTTCCCTTCTTTAAGGTACAGTCCAACCTCACCATATCCAAACAGTGATCGGCCAGTTTTGCCAGCCCAATCTCCCCAGACCCGTTTCCAGTCTCTCAGTGTTGAATTAGAGAAATCTTCGTAGAACAGGAGCACGTTCTTTGGGTCAGCTTTGGTCTTGTCAGTGGATTTTCCACCAAAATCGAGAGCATAAGAGGTGTAACCCAGTGTATTGGTAGGAAGTACCCTCTGCGTTCTGAATTTAATAGTAGTACTATTAGTGTACAAATCAGTAACAATTCGGTCTATCTCAACCGGAAGACTTCCATCATCATGGAGGTAAAATACTCGCCGATCTTCGCCATCTTTGGATGTTTTCTTCTCGTCTACCAAGTACTTATGATTTACTGTACGTAATGGCAAACAAAGAGGGAAACTGTAAGCACCGAGGTGCAAATGATGTCTAACTGGATAAATTGCGGGTATTGGAAAGTAAAATAGACGCTACCGTGTTTATTGTCCGCCGACAAGCCTGTCATCATTACCAATTTCCAATTAAAAGACATGGTAGAATTATATGAATTATATATATTGCGGGCTGTAAGCTTTCAATGGGCAATTCCACCTATGAGACGTGCCTGCACGGAATCATGGTAGTTGTATTCATGAAAACAAATTTCCAGTCCAAGATGATGACAACTACCATGATTCCCTGCAGGTGCATCATACAGGGAATTGGCCATAGACAGAGCAACACTCGTTTTTGAAAAATGACAGCCACATAACAAGCGAGGTTGTGTAGCAGTTCGGTTCGACTGAAGTTTGACGTTCGACTTAAACAGGCGTTCCTTCAGTTATTTGAGTCGACCCAAACTGCCATTAAGTCCGGCTCATGTGAAGTACGGCGTTTGACCCGGGCCTAATTATAGTAATAAACTGTAGTCGACTATCATGTAGGAACAGTATAGTTTATTGAGTACAAACATAGTCGATTCATCGATATAGCTATAGCATTGTAGCCTGGATAATTTTAACTCTTTACTCTAGTCCTTTGAACTCCTACGAGCGGGGGATCCAACTTTTAGATATTTTGTACTTGAAATTATTGACACATTTATCAAAACGTAGACAGAAGAAAAAATACGCAAAAAAGAAACCCGGCTTGGGGAAGGCAACCTGAACTTTATGCCGCGCTGTTGCAGTTGTCACGATGCCCTTATTTAGTCAGCAAGCCCTTGGTTATACCTTTCATCTGCAGACGACAGACATTCTACGGTAAGCCATATTTCGAGTGTATCAAAGACTGTTGCAAAGTATTTACAAGTAAGTAGCGAAACTTGATTGACATAAGACAGTGGAATGAAAATGCATAAGATCGTTTATCGGCACAAATTGTGCTAGTTAGAGACTTAGATAGGTCAATTGGACAGAATTCTGGAGAAAAACGAAAGTTTTGGGAAAAATGTGCTTTTCCTTAACAATAATATTATTAAACAACCACAGTATATCAAAGCGCTTCGTAGACAAGTTGTTGAATGATTAAAATAATATACGTCCTTTTGGAAACAAATTCTTCATAGAATCGACTCTAAAGGTGCTGTTATCTTGTTTTTCGATAGACTTTACTCATGCTTGCAGTTCTCAAATTGTGCCTTGGGGCGTTCTCAAGTCAGGAATCCAAATGATGCACTATGAACAACCGCAGGGGTCTCCACACGTCTGCAGATCAGTCCACATCTCTCTTAGCTCCTCGGGATCGTTTTCTGGAGAGGTAAAGGTTCCCGTATCACACTCACGTCCACAAGACCAGCGGTAATCCTGTAAAAAGATTATCAATAATAAAATGGTTTACTTAAGGTTTACACGTCTTCTTTTTTGCTGAAAGATAGCGTGCCCTAAAGGGAAAGGCAGACAGACAGACAGAAAGACAGAGAGACAGACAGACGGACGGACAAATAAACGACCAGACAGATAGACAGGCAGGCAGACAGACAGACAGACAGGCAGACAGGTAGACAGGCAGGCAGACAGGCAGACAGACAGACAGACAGGCAGGCAGACAGGCAGACAGACAGACAGACAGGCAGACAGACAGACAGGCAGACAGACAGACAGACAGACAGGCAGACAGACAGACAGGCAAACGAACGAACGAACGAATATATAGGCGGACGGGCGGGCGGACGGACGGACGGACAGATAATGATTGTCAGCCAGAACCCAATGGTGATATGTAGGTGAGTACACAGTGCTTACTGCAATTCATTTGGCAACAGTGCAAGGCCTTGTCATTGATCTTAGGAGGTGTACAGAGATTTCAAGATTGTACCAAACATGGTATCAAAGGATTCTAATTAAGTATCCTATTAAGCTTATTACAAAATACACCTCTAGAGTACCTAGTGAACATGTCTGTTAGTGATATGAACAAAGTAAACCTACGTTGACAAAGTTTGGTCCCACCGCTGAAAGCCAAATTCCTACCGACACGTCTTCACCCTGAAAAGATGATAAATAAGATGAAATACACGGCACGGTGTACAGGGAATTTGACTTTAATTTAGTTGTAGAAATGCTCCGCTTGTACCTGATATTGTTTGAGGTGAACTGCATTTAACGCCAGCCACCTCACAAGGTCAGCGGACAGAACATTCCCCGCGCCACAAGCGAACGTCGGGTACACTGGAGCCGTGTAGTCAAGTTCCCGCCATTTCCCCACACGCTCCACCGGCCAATCAGAACGAAACCTGTTGAGAGACACACGTGATTTAAAATGGCAAAACGTTTACCTGCTACACAGGCTATTTACATTACAGCATGTTCTTTGGCTTCGTGGCAATAGATTTGAAGTATAGAACCGCCCCAGGGGGTTAACTAATCACCTCTAACTACTTGCGAAATACTACATATGGCTAAAAATTGAGTATTGGTAGTCAGGAGCTAACATTGTAAGATAGTGGTTTGACACTGACTATTTTTTTTTTTTTGATGTTTTGTTCAAGGATGCGCAATCTGGAAATGACCACATCGCCATCCCAGAAGTCTACAAGTCTTTGGCACGCGCATAAGTCACGCGCTACGTTTTCTTGAAACTTCACGCGGAATTTTCCTCAGCGCGCTTTCGACGTACTGTTTTTTTAATCACGCGTACTAACGTTAGTTTTTCAACTGATGAAGGCTCAAGCACCAGCCGAAACGTCTTGAACGAAACATCAAAAAAATAGTCAGTATCAAACCACTATCTTACTACCATATATACCGTTGTAGTATTAAATGGAGAACAACTGTTTTTTAGTGCTTGTCTAACAGTAGTATAAACAAAGCTGAAATCGAAAAACAAATATCAACTAGGCCTGATTCACCAGAACGTCAATTACTACAATAAATGGAAAAGTGTAACTTAGAGCTGTATTCACTTTTCTCTGTACGCTATTGGACATGGCGCAACGTTCCTGCAATTTATAGTAAAGAATGTAACTACGTATTTTTTTTTTTACTTTTCTTGCACTCCATTGTATTGTAAGTATATTACATCTAAGTATTGTAAAGGTAACACAGATATTGTTAATTAAAAAAAAGGTATTAAATTATTCAATCCCCTTACGACTCTTACATAAATCGGTCAAAACATACTAAATACCAAACGCTTTTTTCCTTCTCTTTTTATTTGCCTAAAATGTCATAGTTTTACACTGGACAGTCGGCCCTTTGCACAACCCCTCACGTGACCAATCATACATAATGCTCCTGGAGGAAAAACCGTGATCAAAATGGCAATTTGACAACAATTACGCTCAAAATCGAGATTTTATGGCTCTATCACTTTAAAGGATTCGTAGGATTCGCGAAGAAGAGACGAGAAGCCTTTTTCAATACAAATCTCTTTCAATTTTAAAACTTTCAAAGCGCCATAAAAATTTCATTTAGACAACAACGTCTCAAAACTGGCGATGGTACTAATTTTATCACGTGACAAGGCTTTCAAAGCGAGCACCTTACACATAATATACATTAACAGCTCTTTTCATAAATGGCTGCCAACTTAAAATTCTTTTGTAAGCATTTACATTAGCCTTACTAACCTCGTTTCAGAGTAAAAATTCTTTTGAATTACCAACTTCAATATGAGGTTAGTAAGGCTAATTTTAATACTTGTAACAGAATTTATAATTGGCCACCATTTATGAAAGTGGTCTATATTGGCGATTTTAGGCCATTGAGGCTTAAAGAAAACATTATGTAAATGCCTTATTTACATTTATTCGCACCTGCTCCACCAGATACGTTCTTTTCCACGTAGTTTCCTGTCACCGAGTTCCTGGAATGCCAAATCGAGAAATCTACGTTATCCCACATATGTTCACAATCATAAAATGGTTAACTAGTGAGACAATCTCAGATAGTGCAGAGCGCAATTGATAGCTCTGGTACAGTAGTCCCATAAGTACTCACCCCTACTCGGTTCACTTCCGGTTTGTGTCTATCTTGGTAGTCTGCTACGGCTTTTCCCCTTTGCAGTGTGTATGTTTCAAGGTTGTATTTTCATTCAAGGTCCAAACATTACGCACAAATTAATTACTACTGGTGCTTTAAGTTGATTTTCGTTCATTTTAAATTCAACAATACGCTGAAGCAGCAAACGTGACAATTTAGCTCTTCACGCCAACTTTGTAACTTGATACTTTTGTTTTCCTCGCAAAGCCATGTAATATGAAACCCCTGTTTTCTCCAAAACATACGGAAGATGTCCTTGTTTTTTGGAGATAAATGAAAGAAAGTTAAATATCTGATGTAGTGATGAAGAAACGGAACAGAGACGATGTTTTACTAAAAATGCAAATTTTTACCGATGAACAAGAACTAATTTAATTATCAGATAGTCATGAAATACCACTTTCTTTTTCTGTTGCCACCTTTGTTGTTAACAATAAAACAATTCAAAATTAACACACAACGATATTGATGGCTGAGAAGCTTTTCAACGAAAAGTATTGAAGATAAACAGCGCTACTTGGCCGATATGAATGAGTCTCCTCACAGACTGATTAAATTAATTTGCGCTTTCATTAGGTGCCACGGCGTCTGCAGCAATATTTGAGCATTTTTCTGGTTTCTTTTGTTACAAATTCACAATTTGCGGAGTATTAACGCCACTAACTTGAGAACTTTTTGGTCTCTCTTACAGACACAATTAAGGCAAGAAATAAACAAGTCGCTAAGGAGAAGCAATATATTTGAACTCTGACAAGCACACTATTGTAGATTGAAAACAGCAGATGATATCTGTTGAACCGACCTGTTTGTAATTCTAAAAGCTACGCAGCCACAGTAACGTTTCACTTTTGCAATAAAAAGGGACAACTGGCGCTACCTGAAAAATAACTGCCGTCCTTGGTCACATGACACGATATATAAAATACTGCGTGTAAAGATAGTGTATAACACTAACAATGCTAGAACGCATGCGTCTTACATGTTGAGCTCTACCATAAGGAAAACCACTCAACATTTGTGCGTGATTCCGTATGCAATGTATCCTTCACCTAATATAGAGGCCACGAACCCTAACTAATCTACGCATGCGTTTAGGGCAAATTAGTTTTGTTCTAAGGAGAATGGTACCACAAGGAGAGCAAGGGGTTACTTGAAACAAATATATAGCTTTGCGATGTTCAAAGTTAAGCGACGGCGATGGAATGTGTTTTACGTAGAGTACACATGTACCTTTCCCACCCTACTCCCACTACTTCCCTGCCTCTAGACTAATTAATTAATTGAAATTAATTAATTAAACAAACATTAAAGTTTACACCTTAGCGCCATAGGGCCATAGTGCCATAGCGCCATAGTGCCATAGCGCCATAGTGCCATAGCGCCATAGCGCCTTAGTTCCTTAGCGGCAGGCAACCCCCATAACCATCCCAATAGTGCACTCTGCACTAAAAACGAACAGATATAAAGAGGGAAACTGAATTAAATCCACTAGAAGTCTTGGCAGCCGGGCTGGTTATAAAACTCATTTTACGATTTTATTTCTCCGTTTTACTGCTTACTTTTAGTTTCGATTGAGAAGATATATCAAACACTCAAGACAGTGTTTGAACACATTTTAAAACACCTCGAAGTTCGTCAAAAATACTCCGCTACTCGTCGTATTTTCAACGCTCTTCTCAGTGTTTCAAAATGCGATCAAACACGGTCTTTCGGGTTTGATACATTTCTCAAAGTACAAAACCCTTACCTTGATGATTGCTTCCACATCAACGAAACAGTCATCGTCTGTCTTCAGAGTAAAGTTAAACTGCGTATTCTTTACAGTCCTGACAAATCAATTTTTAAAAGAGTCGTTTGTTAAGAGAACAAACTTTAGAACAGCCACTATAGTCAAGCGTTCTAAACCTTCTCTAGCAAATTCCTTGCGTTCTGTTTGAGCTGGGATTACTTATCGGCTACTAACTTCATCAATTGGTAATGACAGAGTTGCCGCTCAAAGTTCAGGAAGTATTTACTGAAGGCATGAACAATGTAATAAGCCATGGCGTCTTCTCAAGAAGACAGGCGCTCGGAGAGTACAGCACTTCGGGGGCCGACCGCCGAGCCCTTCGCGTTCTCTCGCTCGTCTCGTTCTCTTTCGTCCACGAATGGACAGACGGACGGACAAGCCTGATAAGGTGCTAAAAAACGGGTGCGCCCAGCACGATAGTGTACACCATACGTCTCTGGTACTTTAAAAAGTTTATGCGCTTGTCCGTAGGACTACACCCCGCATAAGAGCGGTGAAGCCGCGATGTTCCTGCGGGTCACGATAAAAACCGAAAAAGCCTCTAGCACCCAGGGTAACCAGAGATGGAATTATTTTCTAAACGTCAAAGTTTCCTACCAGTTGTAAAATTTGAGCAGTTTTTTGGGAAGATTGCGGTAAACATCAACAACATCCACCATCAGTATGTCATCATGCGCCCGCAGCTCACGCTGTAGTTCTTGTTCTTCTCGCAACAGTACTCCGCGCCACATTTCCTTTCTCTCTTTCGCAAGTTTCCTTCTTTCCTCTAACTTTTCTTTTGAGAAGTCACCATCTGCGACTGAAAAAGTTTCAAATAGGATCACTTCCAGGGCTTAATGTTTCAAAATTGCCTCGACAGTTAGGTTAATTTACCAGACTAATACGTTTATGCATGTCTGAAGACATGGCTGATCATCGCAGTTATATACAAAAATTCAGGCTTGAACGGAATTCGAACCCATGACCTCTGCGATGCCGGTGCAGTGCTCTACCAACTGAGCTATCAAGCCAACTGGGAGCTGGCCACTTTGTGAGTTCGTAATATACCCGTAGATGGTGAAGAATACAAGCGAATATACATTGTACGAAAGATCATGTATTTGAACCGCGAAGAAAGATGTGAAGACGTGATTGATCAGGTCTCTTACCGTAAGCACGATATAAAAACGTTCCAGCACCATACTGGTTGTTCTCTTCGAAGACTCTCTCCTCGTACCCAGGAAACACCCCCTGTTCAACGCCATATCGACTAATCTAGAAACGTAACACAACAGTTGCGAGAAAAATGAAAAAAAGAGCACTTTAATCTGGAATTTCTGTCTATCACTAGCTAGTGAAGCCATTTTTTCCTGAAACCACTTCAACTAATCTGGTGTAAAAAGCGCGTGTAAAACTTGAAACTTGTTATCTGAATGTGGAGACAGGACCTTCTACGTCTTGCTCACCCACAACCTCAGAATGACACCAAAAGTACAGATTGGTGTTTTCTGCGCTTCGGCTTTTTTCATAAAAGTGCAAATGAGGGAAGTAGACACGAGCACAGCAACAGTACAAAGTACCGCACTAGCTGAACTTTTAATGTTCAAAAGGTAGACCCTCTGGGAATAGAAAGCACAACGCCAAGGAATATAACGGCATTTAAATCGCAATTTATATGCGTATATCGTAATTTAATTTATATCGTAAAGAAAGAAAAAAACAAAAAACAAAAAACAAAACAAAACAAAACAACAACAACAACAACAACAACAACAACAAGGACAACAAAAATTTTCACTAACTCTGTGAAAAGAAATCAGGCCTCCACCATTGTCCAGGCCACCATGCATCATGGGATTGTTACTGCTTGGATCAGATGAACTGAAGTTTTCTGCAACAATGGAACCTTCAAACCCCTGATGTTGAGCGAAACATAAATGTCATAATTTAGTATAAATCTACCAGTGCTCCATCGCAAATGCTGTTCTCTGATTGACTATGCTACTCACTATCTATTCTGTCATAGATAGTGCGCAGCATAGCAGTGTGCCCTTGCTAACAAAATGATGGCAGCCTCTTGCCATTTTTGAAGTGTTTGTGAAGAGGATTTAGATAAAGTTTTGAATGACCAATAGATTTACACTAAAACAATTATAGATTATTCTCTCTTGATTTCTATGTGTGATAGTTGACTTGGGCTGTGCCCTCATCAGCTATCACATAATAGAAATCTCCAGCTCATAATCTAATATTGTTTAATATATCATGATGTATATGTACATAACTCAGAAGCTTACCTTGGGCAGGACAAAGTGATCGACTGCCTTGAATCTGCTGCCCCCGACTAACTCTCCAGGGTCTTCTGGGGTGAAGTTAACACTCAAGACTTCTTTCTGCAAAATATAATTCCATCCAATAATTAAAAATGGTTAAATTACAATACTACACGACCATATCAATACACATGTGCAAAGGGTACCACTTTACTCTGACAACATGACCATTTTAACTTTCAAAGCAAGATTACATGTACATCGGACATCAGGGAGGTAGACAGAGAAAAATATGACTGAGGCAATGTCCATCTAGATAGTTAGGGCTTTTATGATGAATAGAAACAACAAAAATGAACAAAAAAAATAATGACTGAGGCAAGTGCCTCAGTTTGCCTCACACTGGCTACAGCCCTGAAAGTGTGCAGTACCATAGTGCTTTTGTATGTAGTGTGACGTGTGAATTAATATCGTTTTATTATTATCAATAATCTTTCTGTTATGTGCACATTCCATTTTGGGCACTCATATGATACAGTTATCTGTCTACCAACAACACAGTCATAATCAAATCACTTACTTGTGAAATCCTGTCATAAAGACGAGCTGTTAAGCCACCTCTAAATCCATCTGAATTGCTGTCAAATACTCCAAGCTGGGTAACAACAATGGGAAAATTCACCTTCAATTAAACAGAACCACGTCACTGTTAATTTCCAATGAATAGAGCACTGCAAAGGCTACCAATTAAGGTCTTCCTACACCCACAAGTAGAATTGTTATTAGTTGAAACAACAATTTACCTCTGTCTACAAAAAGGTGCTATTTTATTTGGACCTCTCTAGAAAGGTCTTATTCATAACAAAGCCCACCAAGCTTATTACAATATAATTTTGTCAAAAAGACCATGAGTTTCTGGCACAATCTGAGATGTCTACGGCAACACAAACCACCTACTCGAAAGTCCATTCCCAGTAGTCCTTGGTAAATGTGGAATCCAACAGCACCCTTAGGGACCCTGTGCGCTATGATATCTTGATCAAGCACTGAGAAAAGAGTTGAAATATTTTATCCTTAATGGTTATTTCAATCTTTAACTGCCAAAGTTCTTATATTAATTGACTGAAACAAAGTAAGAACACGTCTGATAACTAAAGAATGTAGCACTTGTTTATGCAAAAAAAAAAAAGATTAATGTCAGGCACCTGGGTCAACTAAGGTATCAGGCTCACAAGAGTACTGGTCCAGTCTGTCCTGAGGTGGTATGTGACATGACTCATCACCAACAATGAATTTGATTAACACCCTGAGGGATATTTTAAAACAAAACACACAGTAAATAATGACTGAAAAGGGGAAGGGAAAGGAGGGTGAACCACCTACACTACTTTGTGATTACAGTGAAAGATGATACACGTTTTACCTTCCAAATAAAAGTGCTATGCATCGTACTGTTGCCACTTGCGAAAGTTTTTGATTAACTTTTGACATCTTTTTGACAGTTTTTTGCCTGCTTTCAGCACACATTCTTAATAGTACTCGGTACAGGTATTTATGAAGCTAAAATCTTGAGATCACCTTTTCTGCAAGACTGCGTGGTTTAGGACATGTCCAACCCATGTTTCTCTGAGTGCTTGACGGGGTTCACTATTGCCTCTTGCCGATAAGATCCCAATCACCACGTCATAACTTGGTAATGCAGAGCTCTCTTCAGAGAAAATCAACAACTACACTGTACTCCTATTTTGTCATTATATTTCTTACTGGATAATACAGCATGGAGGGAAAGTAGAACAAAGAAACACTTAACCATGAGAATATGTTTTTCAATCTCTGAATATCCTTGATTAGAATGTGAACTGCTAAATGAAATGTGGATCATTTAAACCATACTTCCAGCACCCTCTCCCTAAAAAAAAACTTCTATCCCCCCCCCCCCCCCCCCCCATCAATTTTATTCTCAAATACCACCTACCACACACGCCTGGGATCTTCTCAGGTACACACCCCATCCCCCTTACCCAAACCAGGCTGATATCAAACTTACATGTATACATATCCAGTGTTATGTATCGGTCAATTCCAGGAGTGCATATCCATGCATAAAAAGTTATTTTGGATAGGCGCTCTTGGAATCGACTGACATTGTACTATTTTGATAACAACAGAAAGCTAGCAGAAAACTGTATAATAATTATAAAATGGGGATTTAGCGACCCAGATGTTCCAAAACGGAGCTAGAATTTGATTGTGATATTTAAGTACCTTTCTCAATCCTTCCACTGTCGTCTTCATTGGTGAGATATTCTGTTATTAGGATCAACTGCCAAGCAATGCTCAAGAAAATCACAAGAAGCTGCCATCTTCCCGGCATCGGAGAAACGAGTCTGCGTTGTCAATGACCAGCGTTTAGGTACTTACATGATTATTCGTGTACCACATCTCGAACTATTCCCGTGTAGCGCCTCTGTGATGAGCTGGTCTGCCTTGAGAGGAGCGCGACTTTTGGTGAGTAACACAAAATATTTTCTTGCTATGCAACAGTCGGAAGGTCTAAATTATTTCTTTAGTTTGATAGCAAACATTTGAACCGTATTTAATACCCTAATGTGACTATTAAACGCAGTACAGGTTTTGCCCGATTCAGCTCGCATCCTCGCCTTGCGTGATTTTATTGCGTAACGGACAAAGATATTCAGAAAAATGCGATGTAAGATCGCAGAGGAGGCAGAAATCGTGAGACGCCCATACAATCAGTGCAACTGTTCGATCTTTTGAAATCTAGATCTTAGCTTATAAGGAAATATTGGGAATACCATAGGGCAGAATACCGTACATGTAGATTGTACCCTCAAAACGTAAGTGTGTCTGTGTCCATAAGGGGAATTATGGATATTTTACAGACAATATCATGGTGATGGGTGAGAAACTACTCCTTAATTCTGGCGCGAAATTTCAGGGTTAATGTATAATTTGACATGTGAAATTACAAAATTGCCATGGCATTGTTTGGCATGAAATTTCTCGATACAAATTATAAAGAAGTAAAAAACCCACGATTGTAAGTGTAATTTGTCACCCATCATATTAAAAGGTAATCAAATACTATACTACTGAAATAAGAAAATAGCTTCATGCAAGTTTTGTGAAAATTGAAATAATTTCCCCCAGCCTAAAGGTACAGGAAACTATTTGAATAATTTTGACAAAACTTGCATGAAATTATTCCCTAAATTTACTCATCATGATTTGATTACGCATACTAATTAACTGTCTAGCTGTCTGTTTAACAAATAGATTCTATGTTGCTGTACATCTGTTAAGTAGTAGATTACAGATGACATCAAAATGTGGTAAGAACATATAAGTGGCATACGAGCCATGAGTCACTGATGTTCTTACCACATTTTGATGTCTTCTGTGATCTGTTACTGGACAGGTGGACTACAGCAAGGAATCTATATGTTTTATATAATAAAGAAACAACTAAAAAAATGTTAATTGACATCATCTATGCATCTGTCCTCTGATACATGTAGATCACAAGTGAGAGCCAATCAAAATGCAATATTAATTCAACATAGTATGTAATACAAATTTGATTCATGATCAGTCTACATGTAGGCCAGCACTTCACTCAAACGCTAAACTTTATATTGTAAGTTTTGAGAGGTTTCCTTTTACCAGTTCTTATTTTCTGCATGCCTCAGCTACTGCAACTGATTTCATGCATGCTTTTCACCATGCATCAGTGGCCTCATGGCATAGTTTGCTCAACTCCAGATTCGAGCAGTTGAGGTTCAAGTCCTGTCCAGGGATATTGTGTTGTAATCTCTGGCAAGGTACTTTACTCTCATAGTGCCTCTATCCAGTCAGTTGTATAACTGGGTATCAACAAATTTAATTCAGGGAATTAAGCCCTGTGATGGACTAGGATCTCATTCAGGGGGGAGTAGAAATACTCCTAGTGGCTTCATCTGTATTAACCAGCACCAGAGGTATATAAATGCTAGTCTGATAGGCCACTTGGCTGATGTGCAGACATCATCTTCTATATAATGTTCGGAAAGTTATATTAATTAATTGATTTGATTGATTTTGATCATAACCCTGAGTGGGTATAGGTCCAGATTATATATATGATAATTAATAGTTTTCATTAAATGTTTAATTTCTAGTGTCTGCGACCGCATGTTTTCCTGAGATCCCTCCAGGTGCAGGCAGAGTCTGCTGGTGAAAAGAAACTAGCAGAAATTTTAAAGCAAAGTTTCAGCGCCTCTCAAATTGCTGTCAAGGACATTTCAGGTAGGTGAAAATCCCTGTTATAATATTTAATTAAATATTGTATATACTGTATATTTCTATGATTGGAAAGGAAAAAGTTTAGTTTTCTGTGTAGATTTTCTCTTCCTGCATGATATGCAAACTCTGAAGTTCAAAACCGTCTGCTGTCAATCATATTATTTATTACAAAAACAACCAGTGAACATTGAAATAAACAAACAAACAAAATGGATTGAAATCTTCTAATCACAACCCACAGTTGTGATTGGAAGCCCAGCGCATATCATTGAAAGGTGCGGTAATGGCCTTTTCAAGTTGTACCCTCTCACGAGCTATAAATACACATGTATACATACACAATGTACATGAAACACGTAAATATTGTTCTTTTCAACACAGGCTGCCCCAATTGCATAAACTAGAATACTGTATTGTTTGCACCCCTTGCAACTTGTCACCAATTAAAGAGACCGTTTATACAGAAACCAGAGGAGTTAATTATTGTGTACCTCTTAAGAAAGGCCATTGTTTTTCCTCTTGTTTTCTTCAGGAGGATGTGGGGCTATGTATGAAATATTTGTTGAATCTGAGGACTTTAGGGGAAAGAGACAAGTGCAACAGCATCAACTTGTCAATAAAGTGAGTATTTTATACATGTACATCCAGTCAATAAACCAGTTGTTATGTTCGTACATAATGATCAGCATTCTGCTGCATAAAATAATTTTAGGAACATAACCCTCACATGCTGTATTCCTCTGACATGATTTTGTATGCCATCCCCCCCAACATGTTAACAAGCATTCCTGGCATCCTGGTGCATTGGGTTCTACATGTAGCTTGCCAAAATGTAATATTATTCACCTCAGTGTTGGTGAAAGTGTTGTATATTATAAATTATGTATTTAAAGTAGTAACTGAAGGTAAATATTCACTATTCACCTCTACTTCAGTGATTAATTGTCAATATTATACCAAAGTTGCATGTACGTGTAGATCAAGGCTGTGCTCTAGAAGCACCCAGGTGCCACAGGCAACTAACTTTTACCTTTAGGTGACTGGACAAACTTACTTCTTTTGATATAAAAAAGTGCTGGACACCCTGGATTTCATGGTTAGGAACCTTTGGGCTCTGCATAATTTTTCCTAGACCACAGCAACAGCCTTGGTAGATGTACATTAAACTCTGACTGCTAGTCACAGCTACACACCGGTAGGTTTGGCAGTTGAAAGGAGATGGATTGTATTAATTTGTTTGTTTGTTTGGTTATTACCCTTAGGCTCTTGGAGATGAAGTAAAAAGCATGCATGGATTGAGGATTTTTACCACAGTTCCTGGAGAAAAATAACCTTCAACACTGTAAATTTTAAAATTCCTAATTGTGAGGGATATCATTCATTTGATACACTGTTCAAAGCAGTGTTGCCAAAATGATAATAAAAAAAGGTTACATTGCTGCGGCCTCCGTTGTGGCATACAAACTGCAAGATACTGTTGTATGTCTCATAAAATCTTTTGACCAGGAGCTAACTGAGTTTGGGCTGTACAAAGGCAGACAACTCTCAAGTGCCAAGGATGAAATATCACTGTTGTTTGAAAAAAAATATGATCCACTGAGAAAGTATTAATTCCTCTTTCCTAATGGAGACCTCTGGACTCGCTGACACTTGCCTGTGGTGACTACTTGTACATCTAAGTTGTTACCCTACATGGACATGCACAAAAGGATTTTAACTGGACACCTCCCTTATGCAGTGACCTGACTTCATTTCATGTCCAGTATATGGGTCACTTAGCTTACACAGCTGGTAATAATGGTAGGTTGTACTGTATAATTTGTAGTGATAAACACTAACGATGAAAGTTGTAACTGGGCTAGTCCCATGGCTGATCAGCAAGAAAGAATCACCATGATGGGTATATTTTATTTTAATTTAGTTTACAGATCCTCTTGATACCTTCAACTTGTATGTATGACAAAAATGTATAGGACAATAGGCCAATTTTGGTATATTAAAATTCTAACTCAAGTGGCTTTGAGGCTTGTGGGAATAAAACAAAAGAAATTAATCCCTTGACCTCAATGTGGTTTGTTTTGTTTTATTCCCCAAAGCTTTGGAGCCAAGTTAAAATTTTAAAATATATCGAAAATGGCCTTAAGTGTTTGGTATTCCAAAAAATACAAAAATCCCTAGAAGTGTAAAAAATTTGCATTTTATGTACATTATTATTTGTTGTAAAATAAATAAATAATGAAAACTGGCCTTATAAACGACTCTGATAAGTACAAATATCTTGAATTGTAACTTGAAAACTCCTATAACTCTTAGTCAATCAAATCTACATGTATTCTTTGAAAACTCTTATAACAAAAGTCAACGAAATCTAGCTATTTAAACTGTGCTGTTCTCTGATGGTTTTCATCTCTTCTCTGATGCTAAAAGTGAAAAAGCAAAAACCAAGTTAGCAGTAAGTCAATCAAGCAAATTCTGAAATTGAAATCTTAATGGAATGGTTACATCTTCTGGTGCCTTTGATTATCTTCAGAAACAAAAGTGCATCATCTGTGGGTTGCTTGTGTGATTAGTAGACTCGGACAAATAAACCATCTTGAAGACATGCTGACAGACAGATCGGCTGAAGATAAATTTGGCTACTTACAGTAATTCATCATCAACCAGATTTATACTAAGAGGATTTATCGGTCTTATGCAGACAAATTACCCATCTCAGATGGCTAATTTTTTTCAGTTGAATAATTCATCCCTAGTTGACAACTGCATTGCTAAAAGGGAGGTTGGGTGCCTGAGACATCCAGGAGTTTCCACTATTGGCAGCCAGCTCCAAGATGAAGACTTCTCCCATGGCTGGCAAATCCTGGCAACCTAGCCATGAGCCCCCATGCAGTAAAAGGAACAGGCACCCGTCACACTGTTGAAACAGTGGGAGGAGAGAGGGAAAATGGTGGGAGGGGAACTGCCTGGGCGATGAGCTGCCACAGCACAAAAATGCCAGAAAATGCCTCCTGTATGTACGCCACGTTATGATCCACGAGCATGTGGAATTCCAACACATGCGCACATGTGTCGACACCGCTGACTACCAGGGGAACGCAAGAGCTCTTTGTTGTTAACTCCGTTAAATTGCATTTAACTGCATTACAAATTCAGCCAATGTATCAACAGAAATTTATGACACTCAGGATTGACCATCTCTCTTACTAACATGAAGTGGAGAGGAAAAGATTCTCTTTAAAAACTGTACGTCTTGTTGTTAAAAGAACATACCTTAGTAGTAAAGGCTTGAAGTGATGATTGATCTCTTGTTTTGTGAGCTCGACCACTTCTTGTATGGAATACTACGGACAAGAAAAAGTTATTTCACTCTAAATATTTTGGTCATCAGCTCATCTAAAGACTAACAGTGTATTTGAAGGATTACAAAGCCTGATTAAACATCTTGGCCAGAGAAGAGCAAAAGAACAAAGTCTGTAGAGTAGTACAATAATTGCTCCCCCTTCCTCTGTTCATGAAAATGAACCTGTGCTTCTCCATCTTGAGGACAAATGGAGAGTTGACTTAAGAGAGAGCAGTATGTGTTGTACGACATACATGTGTGTACTGCTTGCATTGAGCTTTAAATGTAGCAAATAACTCACCATAAACCCAATAGATATATATAAATACCTGCACTAAACTTGCTTGTCTTCTAAAATAGCATTTTCCCTCCTCATCCTCAAACACTGGATGTAGGTTAAGGTGAAGCTGACCCTTTTCTGTTTTCAGCTGTTGGTCCCTCCAAGGAAAGACCGTGATTTCCACCACATAGAAAGAAGCAACAAATCCCTGAAAAGAAATATAATTCTGAACACTATTCTGAGTGTGTTAAAGTAGATGGTAATACTGGCAATTGTGTTAGTCACACAATGGTATACTGTGAATTCAATCAACTGGACTGAGTAGTCACGATACATGCTCCTATAAGTAACCTGTACATACAATGCCATGCATCTGTGAAATGTTAAGTCCTGTACCTCAGCAAAATGATTCATAGCATCTTTGTCACACCAGCAATAATCAGATGTCCTCAAGAGATGAGGCCTTAATCGATTACTGTCGACTTCATCACACCTAAATACAAAAGACATACATCGTACATTTGAATTTTCATTCAGTCTACTTGCACACTGATGTGATCAACTGTGTTTCAAGTGTCTTGAGAAACATCATGTTCCTTCAAGAACAACACTTGAGGATCTCATCTTTTGTGATGAGAGGACTTTGTATGAAAAACATTTAGTGATTTACACATATGTTGAGTACAGCACGTTAATGAGTGTCAACTCGCTTTTGATGCATCCTTTGTTTTCCACTTCTTGAACCTTCACACCACTGTGAAAGATAAACATTGCAAGCCACCAACTAATAGGACACACACAAGGTACATGTACAGGTATTTATTATATTGCTAGGTCTGTGACCAGGCAAGATGAATCAAATCCTGCACTGTGATTGGCTACCCAAGTGGGCAAGATGGAGCTATCTTGCCCTCTTGGGACTACCCGCTGTGTCCTGGAAGAAAAATTTTCCCGAAAGCCGTATGATAAATCCTTTATTGACCAAGCTTATTCGGTCAAGATGGCTGGATATTGGCCTCATCCTTTTTTTGCAAGTTTATGGACCTTGACTCCGTCTCGGTCCATAAACTTACAAAAAAAGAATTTGGCCAATATCCAGCCATCTTGACCTCACACTTGGTCAATAACCCATATGTATGTGTATAATTTATGGTTAAAATTAAAATATGTTAGTTATCAACACCTTCCTACATGCAGTAGGCCATGTGTTAAATAAGCAGTTTTAGTTTTGGATCATTAAGCTAAAGTAATGTATGTACTCACCTATCATTTTCAAGATCAAGTGCAACAGAATCTATATCCTCATCAGTGCCTATTACTGGTACAATTTCCACCTTGATATATAAGACAAGGAAGCACATACATGTACTTAATATAAAGAATAACATGCACATCCAAGGAATTAAAAAAAATACATCACTATTTAAACAAAAGACAATGAAAAAAATTATTAATTAAAGTAACAAATACTATTAATTTTTCATGATCATGTACAGAAATTTTGTGCCTAGAGTGTAAAGTCTGACCATTGAAAATAATGTAATCCCATTCAGACCAATTGTGAAAATGTAACTATTAACAAGAAAATTGTGTCTATCCACAAGACAGTATTAAAAATTAACTATAAATAACCCTGACCCATCAATAATTTACAACATTTGTGCAAGTGTTCAAATTCTGTTTCTTTGAGTACACAGTCACTGCTTACTTTGAAATATTCTTCAGGGACTGCAGGGGTGTATCTACTCAGAGCATCTTTCACTGCAATTCTCACATGATCTCTCTGCATATAATTAACACATCATTACAAGTTGTAAAATACCATTTGCCAAAAAAATTACCAATGTTTATACATGTATATTACTGTATAATACAATCCCAATTTTAAGTTAATACATATACATATGTAATTGGCCAATTATGATACTTAAAATTCTAACTTGCATTGGTGCGAACGCTTAGGGGAATAAGACAAAAGAATTCAGAATCAAGGTTGAGGGATGAAGAAATTATTTCTTTTGTTTTCCCCTAAGCCTCAGTACCAAGTTAGAATATCAATATATCGAGACTGTTCTATGGTACAGTATGCATGCCCATGCACAGAGAACAGTTTTAGCTGTTCAAATATACTTTTCTATCTGACTGGCAACAAATTTTACTATAAATTTTACATTTTACATTCAGTTAAAATGTGCAGCTTGTGGCCTTGATACCCATTCTTTCTCCAAGAAAGTGACGTCTTTTGTTCCTGAAATCCTCCACACACACTTACTTGTAACTTATTGCATGCTAAGAAAAGAAAGAGACTGCTTGCAGTCTATGTCTAAAGAACTGTAGACATTTATTTTAATGAGGTTCTTTTCCAGCCCAGACCAGCATGTCCTTACTCCTGGTCACTATCATTCATGTAAGTCTGGATGTGTGATATGAGCCCACAAACATTCTGATCAGTAACTGTTGACTGAGCATGCACAGTAGCTCACCTGGTATTGTGTCAAGTGTAATCCTTTCACTTTACCGTCATCTACAATTCCAAGATAAATGGTTCCTCCCTTTCCTGTGTTCAGGAAGCCATTAATGTTTCTGAAATTCAACAAAAACCATTTACTATTGTATTTCAAGCAAACGTATATATGTTCAGTGATTATCGTGCACAAAATATCCAAGAGTTCCAAAAAGCCACATACATGGTAAAATTATGCATATCCATGTAATTTTAATTAAATCTATCTTCTCCATATCAATGGTTGAACAAAATTCACAAAATTGTTTGCCTACTGGTAATTTATCCCACTCTCCCAGCTTGCTAGGTTTATATAGTTTTCTTTTTCTTTTCGCTATGAATAGATCAGAATAGTATTTGACAGATTCTGAAGCGCACGCATCAAATTGCAATTGAAACACAAGACAAAAGAATTCTCTGAAAAAAAAAAAGAAAAAAAAGAAAAAAGCCAGTTCAAAGAATTGAAAAGTGCACGATCACGTGACGGTCGACCGGTTTGCGTGCGTTCGAAGGACAAGTCCACTTTAAAACATAAATAATTCCGCGACATTATCAGTGGGAGATTATTGCTTCATAAAAGATAAGGAAATCTTTCTCCAATGCAAACTTCCGCCGTTTATGACAGATCTAAAGGTTATAAGATTCCCGGGAAGATTAATAAACTTACCTTGAAACTGCCTTTCGTGATCGCCTATCAGTTCCCGGAATATAACACCATGGCGGCAGTTCCTCTACACTTATGTTCCTGTGGCCTTTAAACTCGTGTGTAGAATCTTCTTCAAACGGAACAACTGAATTTTTGATATAAAAACGGCGAGATATTTCAGAAAAACGTGTCATCTTGTATCAGGGCGCTGAGGCCGCCATATTGATTTCTTTACCCGACCTAGGCCCCGGACTAGCCTCGCTTTGACCACAACCCGCTTTTCAGGATTTCCTTGTGTCTGTTCGAACCGCCGCCATATTCTTGCAATATCTAACGTTGGAATTGGCCTTTTTTGTGGTATTTGCCTTTGTTCTTCTCAAGATTTCGCGTATGAAATCCTGAAAAAATATTTCTTCGGTGATTGATAAAGTAATTTCTAGAAAATAGCCGACAAGCGTTGCTAGAATTGTCGCCGCAAATTGTACAAAGAGAAATATTGCCGGTGCCTTGGAACAACGCCGGTGTGTTCGCTCGAGACGAATGTGCAGTGCTTACAGCCAAGAGTGGAAAGGCGAAAACTCCCCGAAACTATAAGTCGCTCAGTCCTCTGGCCACTGTATCGGAGCTGGAGTCAAAGAACATATTATCTTTTGAAAACAGCGGAGAAGAAAACGCTGTGTAAAACTATGGCTAACACAGCTCGTGCTAGAGTATACTCGGATGTAAATGTGCATCGGCCAAGAGAGTATTGGGATTATGAATCTCATGTTATAGAATGGGGGTGAGTATTTTCACATTTTAGTTCGTTAATTAAATGATAAATGAGTGTAGTAAACATATGCCATTTACAACAAGGTTCAAATGTAAGATGTTTAATTCAAGCTTGGTGAGCCGAACGCCTGGCCATGTCTTTGGACATGCACAAGACAACCAACGTGGCTGATTGTTGAAACTAGGCGGGAGTGAAGAAACGGTCTGCAAGCTGAGGATAATAATAAATTCTTGCTGTCCCTGTATATCGTTTCTTCACTATATATAAGTATAAATATATATGGCTCGGCGCTGGTAATGCTTCTGTTGTCAAACTTCATGTGTCATTCCAAACATGAATGACGTCTAGCTCAGAATCGTGTTAGTACATGAAAAAATGGGCATGATTTAAGACCGTGCAGCGAGGTTTTAGTTTGTTTTAACGTGGTCGTAAGTGTATCAGTCTGTTTTACTGTTGACTAAAACTTGAATGTAAAAATATTCCTTTTTGCCTAAATTATAATTAAGCCTTATTTTGTTTTAGTGCTGTAATTAAGCTCTGATATTTTTATGCAGGGTTACCATAGTGCTCAATCCTTTACGATTTTCGTCAACATTGTTTGTTTTAATTTATTGAGGAGAAATAAGTAGAATTCCAAGCCCTAAGTTTACTGGCATGTCATATTTTGTGGTCCTGTGTTGTGATTTACTGTGTACCTCTTACTGATTTACTTATCACTTCCCCAACTCAGTGGGTTGAAAGAAATAAATATTTAATGAAATTCAACAGAAGTTAGCTTCTTAAGTCCTGCATTTCAAAGAGGCCTAGAAAACAATTTCTCTTTGTGAAAACGTCTCAATGACTATAAACACGAAACATTTTTTTTTTGCCTCATGTAATCAAGCAAATTATTAAATACAGCTCAAATGTAAATGATGCAATGCAGTTGTAGGATTATTTTATTCATTTGCGTATATGTACTTGTTTTCCACTGTTTACATGTAATTAATTTTTATACCTTACTTTTCCCTTGACTCACTTAAATGCAACAGTAATAGATACACACATGAGACACGTAAAATTATATTGTAAAGAAACCATTGTACACTGTACATACATGTACATTTACTTGAGCAAATGAAACTGCTACCACGTTTAAGTTCTGTTTACAACATTTCTTGGAAAGTTGGCATCAATGTTTTGCTAGTATAGTGTGACTGAATTATCACAGTCACAAAGTAAATGGTAAAAGCTGTTTTTTACTAGCGCATAAGCATAAATTATGGTACTGATATGCATAAACCGACATATGTAGGCACAGTAAGATGTTGAGACTATGCTTTGTTCGGACAATTTCCTAACAAAAGGTGCTACTTAACAACTCCTTACTGCATCTGGGTTTGTTGCTTATGTATGTTGCTTTTGTATTTTTAGCACAATTTATGCTCTTTATAGATCTTTGTTTTAGTTTGTTAGCTTCTTTTTATGTAAAGCACTTTCAAATTTTTCACACTATGAGCACTATATAAATGTATAATTATTATTATTATTTATATGTATGAGTAAATATCAACGCTAACAGTACCCATATACATGCTCAAGTTTTACTAATGCAGGTATGTTTATCTGTAACTGCTACTGTTTCACAAGCTACATGTAACAGTACCTAATGAAGAAACTCTTTCGTGTAGGCAACAAGATAGCTATGAACTTGTTCGCAAACTGGGTAGAGGAAAATATAGTGAAGTCTTTGAAGCGATAAACGTCTCAAATGAAGAGATTGAGAAAGTGGTAGTTAAAATTTTAAAGGTTAGTTGTCTTTGTGGTCAACTGTTAGAGAAATACATGTACTGTATTTGTAATGTTCAAATCAATGTGCTTCATGTGGTTGTAAGAGAAATACATGTAAAATTTATCAGGGGAGCAGGGACAGTGCAGTCTGGATAGAACTCACCACTGAGTGTGACCCAAGTGATACACTAGCTTGGACTTGGTTACTGAGTCTGTTGTTGGGTTTTACAATGTACTGTAGCCTGCTTAAGTTTTGTTTTCCTGTGTGCAATACCTGGGTGGGGGGTGGGGGGGGGGGGGTATTCCTTTAGATGGGCTATATACATGTAGGTATGTGCAACCCCAAAGGGCCTGGTATTTTCAGCTGTTTTGGTCATACATGTATATAGGGTATCGATTTTGTCCATTTTGTTCATAACAAGGGTATGGTTTTGCACTCTTGTCTTGAAGTGGGTATATTTTTTTAGATGAAGCTACTTTTCACTATTATTGATAAGACTATTAACAAAAGCCCTTCATAAATTATGTTTAAAGGGCAACTGTGTCAGCCACAACAGTCGTAAATAGGATATTAAATTTTTGATCGGGTCATAAATAGGGTAGGGAAAATTACAGATTTTGGTCATAAATAGGGTAAGGGTGTTGGGAAGCGGGCTGCACACCCCCACCCAATTTTTCTGGGAGTACCTCCCGAGGGTGCAAATCAATACAAGCCCAATAATTTCAAATACATGGAAACCAGTTTTTCAGTTCCATGTGTAATGATTGGGAGTAATGATCTGTAACAGAGCAGGTAGATTTCTTAGCTGATTTGAACTCAAATGGTAACAAATTTTCTGTAACAGAGTTTTTCAGCACATTAATCACACAGTACCGGAAAGAAGCGTTACTGAGAGGTCATAGGGGTTGTACAGTTCAACTTTCCTCAAAAAGCAACATTTTCCAAATTCTTAGCTTTATTATGAAAAGCAACGATCTACTAAAAACCAGCTTTGGCATACATGTACGTGTACATGTTTTCATGTAAGATTTTTGATTAGAACTGTAACATTCATTTGTGTGAACCTTGTTTTCCTTGCAGCCTGTTAAAAAGAAGAAAATAAAGAGAGAGATAAAAATCTTAGAAAACCTGAGAGGAGGACCCAATATTATTAATCTTCTTGATGTCGTAAAAGACCCTGTGGTATGTCAATACATTTGGTGTAATGTACATGTACCTACTAGCAGATAAGTAAATATATTCCTAGCTTTGTTTTTTTAGCACCTCAAGAAGATAGTGGAAGTGTTCTGCCACCAAATTATCTTGTCATGTTGTACATCTTTGTGGTAAATCTTTTATACATGTAAATCTGTAAATACACAGTTCATAGACATTTTCTTTCAAGTTCAATCCTCTTTTCACAAACACTGGTCCATAGTGATCACTTGTATACCGTACTGTGTTTCAAGTAGGAGTCTTCAAAAGTTATGAATTATCAATTGAGACAGACAAGATAGAAATTGCCATAACAGGGTTGCCACAGACTGGTCAGAGACAAAAACTCTCCAAGGTCAGGGAAAAGTCAGGAAATAATATTTTGAGGCAGGGAAAATTGAAATAATGTAACATAGCTAATTAAAAACTTGTTGGGGTCACTGTGATTTCCGTAATGAAGAAGGAAAATTTGTTGAAAACTTATCAGTGTTAATGGATGGCTAGAAAGGACAGCTGCAAGGGCAGGCTAGATGCTGCTACTATATGTAACCTTTTGTATTTATTTAGTCAGGGAAATTTTATTTTTGTCACAAAAAAGTCAGGTAAGAGTTATATGTAGGGAGTTTTACAGAGTGAGTCTGTGGCAACCATGTTTTTCTCCGTCTTACAGCTGCATGTACATGCAGTTATTATCTTTATGATGTTTTTTTTTTTCGTCACTTACAGTCCAGGACACCAGCATTAGTTTTTGAGTATGTTAACAACACAGATTTTAAGGTGAGTTTTAATTTCTACACATACCTTGCTTTTTGTGGCTAATATATAGATTTATAGTTATATTTAGGCCTGCAGCATGTCAAGCTAGTCTGATTCTATTTTTATTGGTTTCAAGTTCAGTATCTTAATCTGAAATGTTATGAGGAAAATAGAAATCAAACTTGTCAATGAAATCTGCATTCAGATCAAGTTTGAGCTGCAACCTATACACCTGAATGTACCTGTATACAATACATGTCCTTACATGAACATACAAGTAATACTTATAACAGTATAATGTACCCTTGTTTACATAGATGTTCATAATTTAAGAATTCTGTTGTTTTCCTTTACAGCAACTGTACCAGAAATTTACTGATTATGACATCCGATTTTACTTATATGAACTTCTGAAGGTTAGTTTGAGAACATTTTAGTTTAAGAACAGATTACATACATTAGGTGAATTTGAAAAGTTTTAGTCCATGTTTAATAATCTGTGGAACTTGTCTCTTGGTCTTTCAGGCCTTGGACTATTGTCACAGTATGGGGATAATGCACAGAGATGTCAAGCCACATAATGTTATGATTGATCATGAAAAGAGACAGGTACGCTGTTTACAAACAAAGTTTTTTGTATAACTTGTAGTGTAATACTTTGACTGATCTTGATTTTTTTGTGTGTGTCAGTATTACCGGTAGAAGCACTGCTTACAGGATTTATATACAATGGAACCTTGCCTCTACCATCATTCAGTGTACTGTGCATGCATTGCAAAGACTCAGATATCAAAACTAAAACTACCATCAAACATAGGGCTATACATCATATACATGTATCACAGTCCGTGTTCGTTGAAGGGAGAGAAGTGTTCACTTTGTTTCAGTTACAGTATTTTCTGTAATAGTTTCTCATTTTCAAATCATTTTTGATATGCAAAACAAGATCTACAGATAGTATTATGGTCCTTTAGGAAAAATATACATACAGATTATACACTTTTGTCAGTCCCAAATACAATTTATCTAGAACTGTACATTGTAGCTTTGTTTCTTTTTCTCTGTTTGATTTGATTAATTATTTTGTTGTTTTATTTTCACCAGTTACGACTAATAGACTGGGGTTTAGCTGAGTTTTATCACCCAGGTCAAGAGTACAATGTACGAGTGGCTTCCAGATACTTCAAAGGACCTGAATTACTGGTGGATCATCAAGTATGTGCTATGTGTGTCTGTCACAAGTGTTCAGGCATACAACATGTCGAGTGCAAGTCAAAAGACAGTCTACAGTTCATTTTCATTCTTGTGATAAAAATCTGTAGCCTTCATACAAGATGCTTGTCTCAAAAAAAGACTTAAACTTCCAGTTCATATTCATGTACCTTTCAACAACCTTTCATGTTCAACAGGTTCAACATACATGTATCACATGTATCACATGTGACTGAGTATAGATTTTCTTGTGCAAGGTCATACACAGCCATGTGTACAGTACTGAGCAGTGTGCCTCTTAAGGTGCTCTGTTAAGGTTGGAAAGTGGGGCAGTGCAACATGTCTTTAAATCTTTAACCATGTAAGCTCATTTTAATTGCATGTCCTGCTGCATTTTGATAACTGTTTTGTTGCTACATGTACACTGTGGTGGTGACATGCTGTACAGATACATGTACACTCTACTTGTTGATTAGCTTCTGACAACTAATTTAGACATGCATGTTAATGTTTTTGTTTTCAGGAGTATGACTATTCCCTTGACATGTGGAGTTTTGGCTGCATGCTGGCTAGTATGGTGAGAATCAGAAGTGACAAATTTATTTCTTCTTGTAATGTCTATTGACATGATGAGGGGACTGAGAAAGAAAAAAAAAGCATAATTTACATGTACATGTAGGGTACATTGTCTTTGTACAGAACAAAATCATGGTGTACAATAGACAATATTTGTATTCTTAGTATTAGACTGGAATTAGCTTGAAACTGGGGCTAATGCAGGGAGTCTTTTCAAATGCAAATGACGTACATCATTTTGGACTGGGTATTATATTTTGTTTTGATGAATACAACTACCATGATTCCCTGCAGGTAGGCATGTCTCATACAGTTGTAGAGGGAATTGGACATCATGAGCATAGCCCTGCTATGGTTAAAGTCTGTAGTCTCGCTTCCTTCTTATGGTGTCCTGTTATTTTAAGACATTGTGTTTGTTACAGATTTTCAGAAAAGAACCCTTCTTCCATGGACATGACAACTATGATCAAGTTAGTGTTACTAACTTACTGTATGATGTTTCCTCTCTTTCTTGTTAAAGTTTTGTCTTCAAGTGTTTCGGTTATGTGTACAAGGTGAACTCTCTTCCACATGCCTAAGGTCTTATGTGGCTTTTCCTCTCTAAGAAATAAAAGTCAGACTTACTAAGGTGGTGCCACTGTGCAGTATTTGGTACAAAATAGGCAGAACATTTTCTTTGATTGCTGCTTGTAAATTGGTCTTCAGTCAACACTACATTAAAAGTGTGACAAACTTCTTTTATAGTAGATGTACCCATGTTACTTAAAGCCAACAATAAGCTACAGTAATAGATAATCGTAATATTATCCCTTTACTTCAGCTTGTCAGAATTGCCAAAGTTATAGGAACAGATGAGCTTTTTGAGTATGTCGAGAAGTACCATATAGAATTAGACCCAAGATTCAACGACATCTTAGGGAGGTGAGTTTTTGTTTTATCAAAGGTTTTCAACCTTAGTACAGTGTACCAACATTGGGAGACATTTATTTTAATATAATGTGTACATGTACATATGTGTTTTGCCAATTTCCTGACTTTATTTGTAAATTGTGTTGTCTTTTTGAAACATAACTGTATGCAGGCTTTTAGCCAGATGGGTGTCCAGGCATCCTGTAGACAGCCACTTATTAAAGAATATCCGTTTATTTTTCGTATGTTGCCTTATAAAATTGTTCATTTGAGCAGGCCATACGGCATGGCACATTTTGGACGCCCACTTTTCAAATCCTGGCTTAAAGCCTGACTGTATGTACAAGTACATCTACACATACAGTTGGTATATTTTGAATGAATGTGTTAAAATGTGCTATGTTATCCTTATCCTTATGTTGCTGGCCAAGTGAAAACAATCGTTTGCAAAAAAAGTAAGGTTATAATGTTAAATTAAATGCAGTATTACAC
The DNA here is from genome assembly GCF_042242905.1 of Orbicella faveolata. Lineage (NCBI taxonomy): Eukaryota > Metazoa > Cnidaria > Anthozoa > Scleractinia > Merulinidae > Orbicella > Orbicella faveolata. The sequence goes on along the minus strand of NW_028301558.1, from coordinate 11,592,602 downwards.
TAAATACATGCAAGGCAAGGATAAATGTACTGTATCATATGATATCTGAACAGTATTAAAATGGGAGTGTGGAATACCTGGTAGTTATTGCTCCTCCCTCTCCTATTCATTCAGTGCATGCAGCTATAGTTATACACTACATGTAAAGTAAAATTAAGATATCTTGGATAACAAGGCTGTTGTTATATGTACATGTATGTTTTGAACATTGTGTTTTTATCATAGACATTCAAGGAAAAGGTGGGAAAGATTCACTCACTCAGAAAATGAACTTTTAGTAAGTCCTGAAGCAATTGACTTGCTGGACAAGCTCCTAAGATATGATATAGCGGTAAGTTGAAATTGAAATAGGCAATACATGCTGAGAACTCCTCATTTATTTTCATAATAAATTATAATTTCTTTATATTTAAAAAAAAAAAAAATTAACAACCACTTTCATCTTCATTTCAGAGTTATAAATTAAAGTAATGTATCACTGACACTTTGTTAGTAATTAGGTGTTTCACAGCATCAGTAGGGCTGTCATTAACTTTTGAGTCACCTGTAGCCTTGTTCTCCACACTCATAGCAAACTTGTTACGTTGTGGGTAAATTTTATCAACAATGGGCAATTTCACCTGCAGCATCAGGGGAAAATCAAACATGATCAGCCATAACAGGTGTTACGTTTCGGGTTACAGCCATTGATGACAGCCCTGATCAGTTACTTTTACTCTAATGAAGCGTTGATATATTATTGAAGATACAACAGTGTTCATTGATTATATTGTACGTGTTTGTAATGTTATTAACAGGCCCAATGTACCAAATCCTTGCAGATAAGTGCAGTGTCACGTATGGACCCAGTAAATTGGTCAAGCTCACAAAGAGTCTCTAGCTCTTGTTTGCCTGGTATCTGGGAGGTCGTGGGTTTGATGAGTCTTGTTGGGGACTCAGATTTTTCTTTGTTTCATGCTCGGGGCAACTTTTCATCTTTATCACTCATTCACCCAACTGCAAATTTACCATCTTTCACTTATTGCACAGCCTGTAGCTTTACAAGTGAATGCATTAATTTTGTGAAAATCGTGCTCAGCTTAATTTGTAGTTGAAATTTACTGCAGCGATCATTTTTACTGCCAGAAGATTTGATACACATGTGCTTCTTGTTTATAGGAGCGCCTTACTGCGAGAGAAGCCATGGAACATCCATATTTCCGTGAGTTGCATTATTATGCATTTATTCGATAAATGAAACATTAATATATCGTAAGAAAATGTCAAAAATCAGAGAACTGGGTCCCCAAGTTTGTCTTTGCAGTGAATTGTAGAACAAATTTGTTGAAGGTTTATTCAAAAGACAATGGTGAATACCTTCTATTTAAAAACATACACAAATGTACAAACATGGCCTTGTGTGTGGTTTGTTCACAGTCAAATCTCTTATAATACAATGTATGTAAAACAGATATTGGTACAACGGTGGGTAGAGTTTGTATTAATCTGCTTCTCTGTGGGCTCTGTTACATTTTGTAGAGTCTTTTTAACGTACAGGTGTGTAGGTGGGGTTAATTAATGTTTGTCACTTCAGATAAATGGACCTGTCTATAAAGCAGACGTGTTTGTTTGTTTGTGTTTGGGAATTATGGTCTTGTAGGAGCAGGAGAATTGTGTATCAAACTAGGTGAGTGATCTGTCAATGTGCAAGTTAGTTGGTAGTACATGTAACATCTTCACTTCACCTTTTCAGATCCAGTTGTGAGACAGGAACAACAAAGACTGGCACAGACTATAATCTCTCCAGTCCCTATGCAGTCCAGTGGAACACCGACGCAACAAATTGTTTCGCCCATCCCAGCTTCGCCAACATCGCCCCTGCCCAATTCAACCCCTGCATGACAAGATTATAACTGTAGTCAAAGGGATGTGGGTACGTGGGCTTAATCTGGATCTTTTTCACTGAGAAAAGGATAGTTTGCCTCAATGGGTGCAATTTTTCAACAAGATTACAACTGTATTCAAAAGGATGTGGTACATGGGCTTAACGTCCATCTTTTCTCACCGAGAAAAAATGCTTTTCGTGCATGTAAATGTACATGTAGATGGGTGCAATTTTCAACAATATATTTAAGGGTCTAGGTCAAGCTATTTTTGGCAATTCTAGGTGTTTTGCCTTTCTAGTTTAATAATGAAAATAGTCTGATGAAAGCGAGTGAATACTATACATGTAGGTGTTTCTAAAGAACAGACTAGATTTCTGATTTTTTTAGTTACGATGTTGAATTCTGTTTCAGCCGTTTACTCAATGTTTCTGTTATTTGTGCCATTGTAGTTGGTCATCTTTTTATATAGTTTTCAGCTGTTTGATTTAGAACCAGTTATATTCTTTGAACAATTCGCTTAAAGTAGCGTGACCTAGCCACCGATGCAGTCACTTTTTGAGCTTGTCGCGCAATCTTTCCTCAACGCGTGGCGTGTCCACGTGGGTGTGGTTCGAGTTCATTTGACCCCTAAAAGACACCACTTTAACACAGAGAGACAAGTATAGGTTACAATGATTTAAGTAATGATAAAAACAATGTTATCAAAAACTTTATCCTATAGATAGATTGTAAAAGCATTGCCTTAAAACTCCAGGTATTTCTCCATGTGTAACCCTAAAAGATACCTTCGTGTTTTGTCCTGGACACCCTAAGTGAGACCAAAAGCCAAAGCCTTTTCACATGGGAGCATCCCCCCCCCCTCCCCTACTCCACTCCCGGGACGTGCCCAGAGAGTGTCTGCATACGAGTCTAAAGATGATAAAGCCCTTTAAACTATTTGACATTTCTAGTTAGCTTGCCTAGATATAGGGGACGTAAAACCTGACATTGTTGTGCAAAGCAAAAAGTTCTTGTCAAAGTTGCATCAATTTTGCCCGTGACAACATGAGGCAATGTTGTCAAAGTACCATTATTATTTTTACAAACATATTTTAAATAAGATATTTCATCCTTTTCCCAAACTTTAAATGTAGAATGTTGAAGAGGGTAGAACATTTTCGTTTCCCTAATTTGATTCAAAAAGGCTAACTTATAACATGTTATCCCACATTTCTTTGGAAACAGGGTTAATTAATGAGTGAGGAGGTAGTCCTTGCAGATGTTGCCGCTCATAAGAACTTCCATAGTTGATACTCAGTTTTCTTTTTGAGCGATGTAAATTATTGTTTTAGCTACAGTCTTATTAATGTGACTGTCATATATCTTGTAAAGTGTCTTGGTTATCGACTCGCTTTCTTCTGTTGACATTGTGATTTGCAACCTTCCAAGTATTGTTGTGTTTGTGAAGACGAGAAAAGTACACTGCATGGCGGCGGCCAGTGTGCTGGTAGTTAGCCACTTGGGTCTTTGTATTGTATGTTGATATCTTTGTAAAATATATTCTTACAGAAGTAAGTTGGGGTAGATCTTTGAACTTGGTCCTCTACGTAGCTGAAAATAAACAAAATGAGTGTGCTGTCATTATTGTGTTTTTCTTATTGCTATTTCATTTCAAATTCTCCCGAGCGCTGCTTCATGTTAGTATGTCCCGGGGGGGGGGGGGTAGGGTTATAGGACCCCCAAGAGCTAATACTTTACAAAACCCGCCCTAGACCTCAACCCATACTCGCAGTAGGCACAAGACAGTCACCATTTGAAATTTAGTCAAACGCGGAAAAGGTGCTGTAAACCATAGGCTACTATGTGTAAACAGCCTTGGTTTTATGAGGGTTCTTAACGGAGGGGGGCGGGTGACTTAAAAGCCTACTTTTCCCCAAAATCCAGTCCTCTTTTCATGACCCAAATCCCGTTTTCCCAGTGAAAAAAAAAAAAAAAAAGCAAATCCCACATCGCGAACGCAAAATGGCGGTATGTGGCCGAGTGGGGAAGAAGACGGCACATGGGCGGTATGGTATCGCCGAGTAAGGAAGAAGGCGAGACCTGCGTGCCGCACCCATGTCTCGTCCCACTCCCTTTTGGGCCAAAGCGTCTCGCCTCATTGCCCATGCTGAATTTTGAGAGAAAAATAGACTACCAGCAGTCTAGGAGACTTCAGAGGACATGATGTTCGGTCAAACACTCGTCACTATACCCAGCTGTGGCGACTTGATGGCGCCACTAAAGTTGTTGTCCATCCTCAATTATACAACTGTGTGGTAAGTTTTACTTTGATTGACACATTGTACACGAGTCTTATTAAAAACTTACACCTGAGGCGACATCGTTATTTGAAGTCATATCAGTCTATCGCCCAAATCAAAAAAAAAAAAGCTTTGAACTTAGATTCGCTCGCTCTTCAGCTATGTGAGGACAGCTGTACTCACACAAAAATATTAAATATTCGGTTTCAGCTGTTCCCAGTTTGAAACAAACTGGAACCCTAATCAAGATATTTCGTTTTCTAAAGGTGGGTGAAAAATACAACTTCCTTGGTTTCTGGCCCTGTGAAGAACGCATTCCCGTACAAATTGTCGTAGAAATTACGTTTTCTACATCCAAGCTGCGCGAAAATTGGGTCGAAGTGAGAAAAGAAAAGGAAAAGAAAGGAACGTTCGATACGCAGAGTACTTGAGTTTAAGCTGAGAAACACTAACACTTTGCCTAATCAAAACACAGGGATGAAATCGATAGAAAAAGGGCGCCAAATATAGAAAATCGCGGTAAATTATATGTAGTTGCAGGCCCTCACGTTTTGTGGAAACTATAAAATGGTAGCCGGATTAGTTGATTCAGTTTTCAAGTTCTTTTTTTGTAATAATTTGGTCAGTAAACGTGAGTTTTTCATCAATAAAGAAACCTGAAATACTCGTATATTGAATTTATCAAGTAGGCATACATTAGATTCAAGCAATCCAGTTTCGAACTCTGACTACTGAATAGTCGTGAATATTTTTCCAGAATGATGTTATGATTTATCAACGTTAAGCTCGTTAAATATTTTTTTTGTGCCGATAACTGACCACTGACCACTAAAAGAAAAACATTTCTATTTCGTTTTATCTCATATTTTAGTTCTATCGTCCAGGTAAACTGGACTTCACTAAATGATGCTATTATTCATTGACTCTGGTCCTACGTAAAGTCAAAATTGTTACAGTGGAACGTACTGATTCAGTTAAAGTTGTCTTAAATTGATTTGGCGAGGAAGACTTTTTGACAGATTTAGTCATCTATGGCCAGGAAAGATGGGACCAGAAACTCAAGCAAAATTCACCTTCAGAATCTCTACTCTGCTTCATTGTAGGTTCTATTTCTGTGTGATTTCCAAGGATCAAATACAACACGAAGATGTTCGTAGTTTTCTCACTTCTTGCCATTTTCCTACTCGCCGAGTTTGTTGAGTCCAAGCCTGGAGGTACATAAACTTGACTTTTTAAGAGACGGTCTCATGTTTGGTTTATTTTAGTTAGATCTAAGTCGCTCGTTGTTATGATGAATCCTCCCTGTCCATTCTTCACTCGTTTATTAAAGCTGTGTGTTTTTATTTACGAAGATTATATATATGTTTATGCTCACTTGCTGAACACTGGCAATCAAAAATCAGTAGATGAGCTTTAACTGAATAACCTATTCTGACAGTGTATTCGTCTATTCTCAGCTGTAAATGACTCAGAAGACAATTGTGAGCCTGGGTATGACTACAGATACTGTGGAACAAGCTGTACCAGAGGTGACTGCTCGGGCTCTCCTCACCCAGCATGCCCTGAGGGTCAACTGTGCTGTACGTGCCCCATGTAAAGTGAGTAGTATTTACACCCATTGCAGTTCGTACTATACGTTCGTTCGTTCGTTCGTTCGTTCGTTCGTTCGTTCGTTCGTTCGTTCGTTCGTACGTATGTTCGCTCGTTCGTTCGTTCGTCCCTACGTTCGTTCGTTTGCTCCTTCCTTCCTTCCTCTCTTCCTTGAATCCTTTGTTTGTTCATCCACTCATCTGTTCTTTCTGTTGTTTTCGTTTGTGCTCATCCATGGTCGTAGTCGTCAGATTATTTCAAATGAACAAAATGTTGAGTTACGTTTCAAACCGAGGTCTGAAAACACTGTTCCTTCTCGCTTTGCAAGGCTGTTCCAGACTTTTCCAATTAACTTAAGCTAGGGGAACAAGCCACTGTATCTGAGTACTTTCACTCAAATGATGTACCTTTCATGCTGTAGCCCAACAACTTATACAGCGCGTTCTATACATGTCACCAAGTTTACAATCAAGTTTTTCCGTTGCAGGAATGACTTGGTCGGGGCTAATCAAGATTAGATACGATTTGTAGAGAGGGAAAGATGTCAGTCTGATGTTTTCTCCCACTAGGAGTTTAAAGTTATCACGATGCCTCTGAAATAAAATTACAAAATTTAAATCGCTTTGTAGTAATTTATGATAAGTTAACTTGTGTAAGCATGTTCGCAGCGCGTAATTATGTAGGGACAGGGGATCTGAACTTCCCTCTGCAAGCCCACACCCCAGTTCACTCCTCGCTTTCCTTTTCTTTCTTTAGTGGAGGGCCCTGGTAGAGGTACCGAAAATATATCTCAGTCGTTAGTTAACGTTTGGGTGTCTCTCACCTTTTCAGTTAAAATTTCAGTCCATTTCTTATGTATAACTAAATCCAGCAGACGTCAAATCTTAATTAATGATTATAAAACTCGCCATTTCTCTGCTGACAGTTAAAATTTTGATACCTCCCCGGACCGACCTGCATTTGTTCGCTTGTCGTTTTCGTCCGTATATGATTTTGAATCTTTATTGAGTTTTATTGAAGTACGTTCAGTACCCGACCTAGTAAACAACAAGAAACGGGAATAAACATACAAAAGTACAGGCAAAAACAGAAATAATGACAACATTAAACTCCTTAACATAGTAAAAATATATACAAACCACAAAATACAGATTACGTGAAACTATAACGATATATATTGAGATTTTATCTCCTCGGTGACAAAAATTCATGGTACCGTAATAGGGAGCCTTAAAGGCACTCTTAACTCTCAGCTATGAATTAAAAGATCGTCTTAGTGACGCCACCTCTTTGAATATGTCTTTTTTCTTTTGTAAAAGGTTTCGTCATGCCGGAAAATCCTTTCCTCTGTTCCTAGTTTCCGCCGCCTTAGGTATCCCAGACTTATCCCAAATAAACGCTGGGATTACATTTTTTTTTATTAATTTCATTCTATTTAGTTTTCCTTGCAAACAATTTTTACATGATTTTCCAGCTGGTCTAAACACCAACATTTCTGCTTGTACTACATGCCAGCTACCTAGAATTAGATTTTTTGACACAGACACAACATAGAACATGCGGTATAGAACATGCTGCAAAACAATACAATACGTGACTTGGAGTTTTAAAAATTCTTAGAATTTCAAATCGTAATTAACTATAAATTGACCCGCTCTAGGCCAATCACAATGAAGTGATTGTCTCAGTCATGTAATAAAATTGTTTTATCATGTCATGATATTTGACAACCCGCCAACAGATTTTTAATTTCTTTTACAATCAGCCTACCAACACCAATGAAATGATGTTTTTATAAGCTGTTAAGCTGTTTAAACCGTTTGTATCAAAACCGAAGAAACGTTTCCCAGTTAAAGAACATTTAGCAAAACCTTTGCACGGCGCGGCGTTCTTGTAGGAACAAAAACGTGAATGAAAAGATGTTTGGTGTTGTTGGTGTTGCTGTATTGCTGTGTGGCTCAGGTATAACGAGTCTAAAGATGCACACATTTACTGTTTCAGTTGTAAATATTAATTTTCTCTTTATTTCTTTACATATGTTTATCTTTTCCTTTATCCAGGACTTCTAACCAGCATCGAAGGTACAAAATTCCTTTTTTCTGTCATGTCGTTCAGTTTTGTTGTCCTTTCCTCAAAATATTCCTTATGTTATGGCTGTATATGACTGTTAATGAAAACAAAGGGAAATATATAAGACTAAATACTTTCCTCAGCCACTTGTGGGGTCCGCCCAAAGACCAGGATCATTAGTGGTCATAATGCGCTCCCCAACTCATGGCCCTGGATGGTCCAGATAAATCACCTTGGAGGACATCACTGTGGAGGCGCCTTGGTGAGCCCCCAGTGGATTGTAACCGCGGCACACTGTGTAAACCATGCTCAGAAGCCGGAAAATTACCGTGAATTTAAAATAACTCTCGGCGAGCACCGAAGAAGCACACGAGAAGGATACGAGCAGGTGTTTGACGTGGCAAACATCGTTGTACACCCACAGTACGATAAACCTTCCATGGTGAATAATGATATCGGTAAGTGAAGCCAGTAGCTAGTTTTATGACAACATATCGAGTTTTTCTAGTCGCTAATAGAAGTAATGTATTCTGGTATCTGGTTGATGGCTAAATTTCTATGCAGTGGGAAATGTTGATATCGTAGTAAACTGAAGATGTTAGAGAATCAGGTTAACAAAAAAATCAAACTCGTCACCTAGCTAGCGGAAGTATATTCTGAAAAAAAAAAAAACAAAAAAAAAACCGACGAACGAGCAAAAAAATGAATGAATGAGAGAATCAATCCATCCATCAATCAATCAATCAATCAATCAATCAATCAATCAATCAATCAGTCAGTCAGTCAGTCAGTCAATCAATCAATCAGTCAATCAATCAATCAATCAGTCAATCAATCAATCAATCAACCAATGAACAAATGAAAAGGTGAACGAATGCAAGAACGAACAAAGGAATGACTGAATGAATGAATGGATGAATGAATGAATGAATGAATGAATGAATGAATGAATGAATGAATGAATGAATGAATGACTGACTGAATGGAAGATGAACGAACGAACGAACGAACGAACGAATGAATGAATGAATGAATGAATGAATGGATGGATGGATGAGTGGATGAATGAGTGAGATCCCCAGTGTGAGCGGAGTTAGTTCTTCCAATTCCCACGCACGGCTTGTCTCTCCAGCTCTCGATTAGGCACCTTTAGATTGGACTACGTGTAAGAGATTGAGTAAGGATACGATTTTCGAATTCAAACTAGTGACGTTTCTAGAGCCCTCACTCTTCATGTTGGTTTTAAGTAGAGAGGGTTACTCGTGGGATGAGTTGGATAGGTGACCTGATAATATAAAGCCTGCAAACAAGAATTGAAAAGTCGTACTTGTATAGTATTCCATCTTGTACTTATACTCGAAAAAAATCTGCTTTTTTCTCTCACCTCTTCTTTCTTCTCGCGGAGTTGAAAACGACTTTTCAGAACAAGAGCATTCATGACCATTGCAAAACGCTTTTTTCAATTCTATTATATATCTTTGTTTCTAATTAGCATTGATCAAGCTCAACCGTCCCGCCATTTTGAATCGTCAAGTGGGCTTAGTTTGCCTTCCTTATCAAGGCTACAACATTCCGGCTGGAAAGAAGTGCTATGCCACTGGTAAATATTACTTTAATTTGCTAAGCAACTGATCGTTCAATGAGAGCGTGACAAGTTACGTGGTAATCTCCCCTTGTCGCTTTGTTTTATAATTAAGTGATGAGATAATAACAATTCATAATACATCTCCACGAGTAAGTGCCCCCAAAGTGCACTTTTTGCGCTTATTTTTTTTTTTGCGAATTCAAATTGAAGAAGCCATTAGATTTCTCTTACTCTAGCTAAATTCTGTGCGCTTTAGAGTTCATTTCACTCTAGCTAGCTGTGTTCCGATGTAGAAGACTAGTTCCATAGTCGAGATATTTGCCATTACATTTGTCCTATATTACTGTAGTGTCAGTTGTACGAACGGTCAGTGTATTCTGTTAGTATACCGCAAATTGTTGTTGTTGTTGTTGTTCTTGTTTTCGCAGGGTGGGGCTTGACAATCCCTGAGGACTGGAACAGTCAAGCTGACACTCTTAAACAAGCCATGCTTCCCACAGTTAGCCAATCAGAGTGCGAGGAAGACAACAAAGATTCTGGTATTCCTGTAACCAACGCCATGTTCTGTACGGGCCATGGCGGCTCAAGCCCCATCAGCACTTGCAACACTGACAGCGGTGGACCAATAGTGTGCAAGGATTCTAGAGGCAGATGGATCTTACAGGGTGTGGTCAGCTGGGGTTCAGGTGGTTGTCATCCGGGACATTACTCTGTTAACGCTAGAGTCAGCAAGTTTACTGGCTGGATAAACAGCTACATCAGCAGCTAAGTAAGGGAGGGAGTAAGGAAGGTCTCAAAGCTTCCCATGCTCTTATGCTGTCGCAATGATAAATTTAATGTCTTACCACTGTGGAAGGTCTTGGCGTATTGCTTACAAAGTGCACTGGCCATGATTTCAGTGTTAACCTCTGTAGATTCATACCTAGTATTAAAGTAGCTAATGACTCCATGTTGCCGTCCTTGCCAGTTTGTGTTATGTAGACTTCTTTCCTTTTGTAGAATAAATGATAGTCACTGAAAAGAATAAGAAAGAATCGTACAAATTAGATGAAAAAGTTAGATGGTTCTAAGAAAGTTGACTTCTCTCGACTTAAGCATTAATCAAACCGCTGCCCCTTGCAGACCAGTCTATCTACCAGAGAGTAAGTCACCGATGGCTTAAGGGTAGATCACGTGACTTGTAGTGTGCAGAGTAGCTTGTGTATAGGAAGTGTTTCAATCGTTCTTTGTTTAGCTGCGTATCTCCTAGATAGTACAACCAAAAATGTTGCAAATGATTAATATAATAAAAGAGAGATATTGCGCAATGAAAAGGTCAAGTTCGATTATTTAGGATTGTTTATAAAACCAAAAGGGACTTTTTATCAATAGCCAATGTTGAAATATTATTAACTCGAGCTTGTAAGTGGAGACGTTGTCTCAAAGTAGGTAGTGAATAGTATTGTGAATTTATTGTGTCAATGCGTTTACCGTTTTTGTATTTTGAATTTCAGCTAATCCATAGACAAAAAGCCTGGAGATTTGAAACGTCATATCGAGTAGCGGAATGTTCACTTCAGAATGATGTAATAGAGAATAAAATAACAAAATAATAATAAGATGCGTCATGCAGTTGTTATTTTCGGGCACGTGCTTACTTCCGTTTCAGCATTCCTAAATCTGATATCACGGTTATGAAGCTTCTGAAGTTTGCTCTCAGGGGGACTTTCAGCATAAATTCCATAATCTCCCCATGACACACATCGAGTAGAACGTTTTGCTCGTTTTGCTTGGGCTTTTCTCGTTCATATTGCCTTGTTCAAAGTCTTGTTCATCGTAAGGCTGAATGATCGACGAAGGTTTGATGGGAACATTAATTTTTCGACCACTAGAATATATCAGTCTTTAAACTAGGCCAGAGCTTCCCGGCTACATATTAAAATGAGAATAGTATTAGGTGTATCCCAAGACCTTACCTGCCTTGCCAACGTTTGCCGCCCTTGCCTCTTTTAACAAGGCAACAAAATAACAAGGTAACAAAATAACAAAGTAACAAAGCTAGAAGGCATCAAAGGAACAAGGTGACAAGGAACAAAGTAGCAAAGTCTGGAAGGGCCAAGGTGACAAGGAAACAGGCTAAAAGGGTAGCAAGGTACTGCAAGGTACCAGAGTAACAAAGTGACAGGGTAACAGTACAAGGTTACAAGGCAATTAGGTAACCAGAGGGTAACATTTCGCTAAGGTAATAAGGTAACAAAGTAACAATGTAACAAGGTAACAGAATAAGACAGGTAATAAGGTATCAGCGTAACGGTTTTACCGGATAACAAAATAACAAGGTAACTCAGGGTAACGAGGTAACAAGTTATTATTTTATAAGGGTACAAGATTACGTTAAATGAACTCAGGTAACCATTACGCAATTGAGGATGGTATCTGCAGAAGCAATGTTCCTCTAATTGCAATCCCCCGTCATGCCTGCTAAGATAGTTTGATAGTTTGAATTTCATCCACTTCTGACCTATTCCTATGCATGGTTCTAATCAGTTCACGAGGCGTTGATTGCACATTTGTCGTAAAAGAGAATGGGTACGATATTTCTTTAAGTCCACTCTAGATATGTTCGGTGGTCACACATACTTTATATCCTCGTCAAAATCGGTTTTCATTATTTTTAACATCCATTATCATTAAACGATACGTGTTTGGAAAATAATTTCTATTTACAAGGCTAAAAAAGTTAAAAGTAAAAATCGAACGTTTTCGACACGAGATCATATTACTCTGAAGATGACCTACTGTCGAAAAAGTTCTGTTTTTACGATGAACTTTTTTAGCCTTGTAAGTATTTTTAAAATCAAAGCGAATTAATATTATGGACATCAATACGTGTTTTGTTTCGTCGATTCAAACCAACACTTTGCTCTTTGATTAAAAAAACGTAACTTGACTTATCAAAATGAAATTAATAGTGTAAGCATTGATTAACTTTTTAAGTCAAAACCCAAAGGACTTTTTTCAGTAATTGAAACCCTAAATACAATAGTTTAGTGTTGTCGAGGATTGCAAGTGCAGTGAAGCCATGAAACTGAAGAGCGTTGCCGTGATTGGTTACTCGTGCACGTGATGTCAAGTTGAAAAAGTCGGGTAGACGTTTTCAGATGTTGTCGTCGTGTCTTAAAGCCAGTTAAAATTTTCTGTCCTTCAGCAATTCGCTTTATATTTTCATCTTGATGTTCAAGCTAGGGACATTCGCTTACGAGGGAAGGTGTCAATCTTACTTTTAGGACCTCTGTGACGAGAAATGTAACAAACTCGCCGCGAGAGTGCCCTGTCAGAAAAGAGCAAGGAATTGTCAAGCTGTCAAGGTTAATGGCAGTACTTGAGTTTTGTGACCTTACCTGTTTTGAAATTAAACAAAACATGAAGTAATACACGCAGAGGAAGCTACCGTGAAAAAAATTCGCTGATAGCTTTTGTTTGTCGTTTGTCGATTTTAGGTGTCTTGTCTAACGAAAACGAACACAAGAAATAAGAAAATAGTTCTTCTTCTTTTTCAACAAAACTGAAGTTCACAGCTTGAGGCACTTCAGGTGACACAAGGCTGAAAAAGACAACTCCCCATGATAACTCTCTAATCTACATTTCTCCCTCATTTGCGTTGGACGGTGAGTTCGGAAGAATTATTTTCGAGCCGTAGAAATGTTCGAGAGTTGTGTTCTGATTCTTGCTTTTATATGCGATGAAAGCTTTTTAACAGCAGTTTACTCACAGTTTCCTTGCAGTCAGTACTCAAAAGTACCATGATGTTTAGGCTGAAACTTGCGTTCGCTCTTATGGCTCTCGTTCTTGGTAAGTTTCTAAAGTAATCAGGGAGTACTTCTTCCTCAAGGGAAATAGGAGAAAAGTTACTTCCTCTTGTTACATAAGCAAATGGTTTGGTGGCTAATAAGTAGCATAAAAATAATTAAGGCATCGTCTTTAAAGTTGACTGCCATCGTCAAGCTATCTATATTGTCCAAATATTTACTTATTTACAATGCATCGTTATTTTGCGAACTCACAGAAAAGGACGTTGTTATCTTTTTCCCTTAGGTTACGTCAACGTTTGGTTTTAATTTTTAAAATTCTTAATAAAGTGTAATTTCGACCCTGACCATAATGTAGCAAAATGTATGATTCTCAGTGGGTGCGTTTGCTTTACACTTGCAGCGAAAAATACACTCTCTAAGTCCATAAAGAAGAAGCACAGCAAAAAGGAGTCTATACCGAAATATAAGTCTCACTATGTACTACTTATGGGAAACCCCATCGAGGATGAGCATAATCGCAAGGGGCTGGGCATGATTCTTTCCTCTAAGCTCAGAGGCGAATCAGACAAACTAAACGGCGAGCCTTCCAAAGGAACCCACCACCACCATCATCATCATAATAAACCAGGCACTGATCTTGCGGCAACGCTGCAAACATCTTCGGAAGGATATCCATCGGATGACGGTTATAGCTACACCGAGGCACTATTCACTGGGGCTCCGCTCTTGAACGGTACACCAGTTTCGGAGTCTGATAGGACCCAAGAGCGTGACCGAAATAAGGGTACAGGTTTCGCCAAGCTGCAAGCCGATAAGAGCAATGACCACACCAAGGAGGAAGACAGTGTCCAAATTCAAAAGGAAGTTCATACAGGGGAGGGTGTGGTGGGAATTGCTGTTAACGAGAAACCAAAGGAGAATCAGCACTTTCAAACATCTCCATCAAGTGAGGTAGGAAAAGAAGTGCAGAAAAATACAGAGAATTATGATGCAAATCAACAATCTTCTTCGAATGCATCCCCCTACAACTCAAAAAGTGAAAGATTGGAAAATGCAAAATACACACAAATACACGAAGTATCAGGAGATTTGTCGCAAATGAAACATCTCAAGGCGACCCCTTTATCTGGAAATTACAAAGAAGCAAATAACCATTATCAACATAGGGGGAAATCCGCCGAGAATCCACTTAGTGATCGTCCTGTGGAACAAGTGCACCAAATCTTGGTAACAGGTAAAACGCAAGAGAATTTTGCTGGTAACGTAGATGGTACTGGTCCGTTTGCTGGGGAAGAGCAAGTTAACAACAAACTGTCCGACAAAATTAATGTCAAATCGTATGACGAGGAGTCAAACCTGTTAGTTTCAAGTGTTTATAATCAAGGACGATTTGTAGAAAAGCAGGGATATCGCGTTGGCGGGCAACAACACCACGAATTTCATTCAAATATTACAACTGGACCTACTGAATATGAGAGGCCAGCGAATTCATTACACCAACCAAGCATGGATGAACTTCCCAAAGGTGTGGAACCATCTGAAAAAGAGTCAGGGACCTCTCCTGCTTTATCAAATGGTTTCGGGACCAACGAAGAAATTTCCAAACTCGGAAATAAAAACATACAGTTACAGAGTGAATTCATCCCAACTTCAACTGCCATAGACGCTGAAAACGGCAAAGTAGATACCTCGTACGAACAACTTGGTCGGCAACCTTTACATCAAAATCATGAGCACACGGAAGGGGCAAGTGGGCCACCGAATATGAATAATCACGCTAACATAGGGGATCAGAACTCTCGCGTCGCTCTTGAGTCAAGGAAAATACCGATTGAGAAAACGAATGAATCCATGACAATGCCCTTACAGAGTTCTACTCAAAATGAAGGGGATTCTCGAGTAGACGAATTTATCAATCAACTGCGACCCCATAAGATAATAGAAAGTTCATTTGATCAGGAGCTCACGCGCAAGATAACGACAGGACCATCGCAAGGAGAAAGTAACCATGCAACTCCTATGCAAAGTGCTATTCCTGATAATACATTTTCTGTTGAAAAATCAGAAGAACATGATTCATCAAATATAACACCACCTTCACTTCCATTTCGAGAGGGTAGTAGCCCAGCAGAGTCAAGTAATCGGAATGAGGACTTGACCAAAGACCAGAGAGAACAGTCAGTTGAAGGATCGCGTACCAACCCTGAGGCTTCAAATACTAACCACAATGAAATAGAAACACAGCAAGATATATCACAACAAATGTTCCCGGCGAGTGCAGTGGACGCCCCACCGCAACACGAAGATACCTCTACGAATGATTCTTTCCCACAAAAGGAACAGGAGGAAACATCACAAAGTAGTGTTGAACATGAACGTAATAAAAATGAAGAATCGAGCGCCAGTTCAATCAACTCTCTAGGACAAGCGTCTATTCCAAATGGAGCTACTAATGAGATATCGTCTTCACGTCCATACGGGGAAGGAAGCATTTCGACGGCTTTTAGTCATCAGAATAAGGAATTACCAAATGACCGCAGCTCTGAAGAATCTGAGGCAATGAGACAGAAAGGAACACTTGATAAACTGCCGGATCATGAAAGTACATTTGCAAACGGAGTTGACTCGCCTCAACCACAGGAGGCGCTAGAAAGTAGCATTGCGCCTGGGGTTGACACAAACGTTGCGTCGAGTGACAGTTCAGTCAAGTCACAAGGACACACAGAAAACCAAAGAGAAGGTGATAAAGAGGAGCAGTCTTCGCTTTCCGATCGGGAGGGTAGTAATCCGAAGATGTTTGGCCATGAAAATGGGGAATTGCAACAGAACGTAGAGCAACAGCCAGTCGAGGCATCTATATCAAGCTCTGAGGCAGGTAGTGAGGCAGGAGAAGATTTTCCCTTGAGAAGCAGCCAAATGGAAGGAACAAAGCAGAAAGATACATCAAACGGGGTGTCTTCAACAGATTCAGACAACGGTGCAAACCTGAACCAAGAACAACAGCCCGTAGACTCATTGCAAAGTAGCACGGAACATCAAACTGCGACTAATTTTGGTTCTAGTGACACGTCAGATCAAAATGAGTCGTTAGAAAAAGAACAGAGACAGCAGTCAGATGAAGCATTGCCGCCCGTCTCAGAGTCAAATAGAGTTAGGCCTTTGAGTAGTAGTAACATGGATTCAACAACGCAAAGTGAAACATCAGATCACATGCTTTCATCGAATAAAGTCGATAACAAACCTGATCATGAAGACAGGTTCATCAACGATGCAAGTTTACACCAAGAAGAACAAAGTATGGAAATATCGCCAAGTGATGCCCAAAGTAGGCCTAATACAAGTGAAAAACCAGTAGAAAGCTCACAAAACTCGCCAAGACCAACTGGATTAGGTTATAAGCCACATGAAGTTAATGTTGGAACCCCAGAAGAAGGTAACGTGATGCCGGTAGCGGACAATTCTAAAGAATTAATCGAAGGGCAGAAACTAATGCCTTTTTTGGGAATAAGAAACGACACAAGAGAACCTTCTGAAGAAAGGCAGAACAGCCAACTAAATAAAGAAAATGAACACGACAACAGAAATCAAAAGATTGTTTATTTTTTAAAGATGGCAAAGGGTATTCCACTTTTGAACAGTCGAAAAACGACCCATTACGTGGAGCACAGAATAGATAGCACCCCGGAAAGGGGACCTGAAGTGAATGGTCGGAGAAGATATCCTTGGAGCTGGCAATATAACCTGAGACGTCCTAATAGACCAGCATGGGGACAAAGGCTTAGAAGACCAAGGCAAGGACGACGGCCAAGGTATAGGTATAGACCAACACTTGCCCAACCTAGTCCATCCCCTAGCCCATCGATTGGTGGAGGCGGCGCCCTTGGTGGAAGCAGTACCAATTCTAACGAGCCACAGGGTAAGCATTTTCCATTTCCCTCATTCTCCCATAACTGTAGTTAGAGATAATATAAAATGTGTGCACGTTATCGAACTAAAATGAAAAAAAAAAAAAAAAAAGAAAAAAAAAAGCGAGGAAAAAAGAGGAAACCATCGCCATGTAGCGAGGAATGACCTCGACCAGCCTGAGCTGCTCATTGTTACCAGACTGGTTCATTTGATGATTGTCGTGGAATTAACAGTTTGGACAAGAATGAAAACAACAGAAGTTTTACAAAAACCCTTAAATTTATGTGATTGTGCATGTAAATGTTCGTTCGTCTCATTTAGGCATTTTCCATCCAATTTATGTTTTTTCGTGTGATCTTTAAGACTGTTGTTTAGTACATATTATTTATCTAGTAATTCGTTTCCTTATTCGGCATTTTAAAATCAATTTATTTCAGGAACTATAGTGTACCAGGAAATCAGAATTCATGTGAACTAGTGATGTAAGGGTAATAATCATTACACATTTATTCATGTCTTTCAAAATAGGTGATTCAGATTTTGAGGAAGAAGCTTTAAAGACGCACAACAAATATCGCAAGACACATGGAGTTCCAGACATGTCTTTAAGTCGAGATCTTTCTAACCAAGCTAAGGCATATGCACAGAAGATTGCAAATATGGGACAGCTACTGCATTCCTCTCGGGCAGAAAGAGGAGAGTCAGTCGGCGAAAATTTGGCATACGCGTGCTCTTCTAATGGCACTCCCCTGACAGGAGAATCTGCGACTAAGATGTGGTATGTTCTGAAACATTTATAGTATTTTTCAGTTCTTTGATACTAGTCAAGATTACTTTACCAGCACTTCTGCCAGGTTAAATTAACGATGATTATACAGAACGCAGTACCTTGAGCGATAGCTAGTACACCACATGCACAGACTCTAGAAGTAAAATACATTAAGACATTCGCAGAGGGGCTTCAGAGTGTAACTGTTCATATACTTCAGCATTATTTTCTAACGAAGACTTGTTTTGTTATGCCACATTAAGGTACGACGAGGTCTGCAAACCTGGTTACAGATTTCCTGATGGCGGATTCAGTTCTGGCACTGGCCACTTTACCCAGGTGGTATGGAAGGACAGCACTAAGCTTGGCATAGGACAGGGAAAGGCAACACAGAATGGCATGCCATGTATCTATGTTGTCGGGCGTTATGAAATCGCGGGTAATATGATGGGGGAATTTCGGGACCAAGTGCTAAGAGGAAACTTCAACGAAGAATATTGCAATAACGTTAAGAAGTAGCTATAACAACATCTGTGTTCATAGCTGAAAATTTAAGTTTGCCATAAATTTGCATCTAGTCGTAAGAACGTAAGATCGCTTTCAGCAGATAGAATGATTGAGATTGACTCATTTTAGAGGTTTTAAATCACCTTCTTATGCATTATTTCCCAGGCTGCCTGAAAAGACTAATAAGGAAATGTGTAAATTTAAAAATAACTGTAATTAAACAAATTTTGTGGTCAGTTGAAGTTTCTCCGTAGCGGGCGCTGCACCTAATGACATTAGGCCTGCTTTGGAGATATTTATTTATTTGTTTCTTTTCGCGGTACTTTTATTTTAAATAGTCATTTTGAAATTGAGTGCTGCTTATCAGAATCTTAAAAATCCAAAAATGTTTTCCAGTTTGATGCTTAATCCAGATGCAATCTGTAAATCTGCAGCCTGCAGTACAATTATGAGAAAACTGTATTTTTTTCTGAGTGGCTCAAACCTGTTCTTAATCAGTGTAAAGAAATATTGTTATAAATAAATGTAAAAGAAATGAAATGAATAAATTTGCTTTATAATAAATATTGGAGATGAAAGGTATAGTGACTGTTGTGATATTCTTACGGAAGCAGAAGTTGTTATTACAATCCTTGTACCATAATGGACAATTCCCACCATGAGACGTGCCTGGAGGGAATCATGGTAGTTGTATTCATCTTTTTGGATTGGGTATTTCTTTTTCAGGAATACAACTACCATGATTCCCTGCGGCTCGCCGGTCTCATAGAGGGAATTGCCTGTTAGTCCTCCGCCCCCCCCCCCCCCCCCAAAAAAAAGAAAAAAGAACTGCGCGAGTGTGCGGTGATCGCATGAGCAGGCACGAGGCTTTATTATCCCCAAACAAGCACGTGTAAAGGATAATGCATAAAGACTCTAAGGACGGACCCGTCCTCAGCTTCGCTGGAGGAATTTAAAAATGCAACAATCACAGGTTATTTTCGATTTGCGTTTGAGGAAAACTGGGGTAAGGAGATCACTTGATAATCATGACTACATTCTTTTCGAAAAGCTCCGTTTTCAAAATGTTTTCCGTCGACACGACAGCGAAAAAGCCATCGTTTTCAAATTTCTCTTCCTTGAACAGCGTTTTCGAAAAGCTCCGTTTTCGTGACGGATTATTGTGGACGATAGGCCTAACCGTAGAAATAAAGCTGCGTTATCAATTTTCTCCGGCGTAGTGTGGACGCCGCCAGTTTTTAAGAACTGATTCAGTAGCAATTTCGTAGTTGTTTATCTCATACACTAGCCCCGACACTCGTACACGACCACCTGTCCTGATTAGGTCGCTGGAGGAGCAACTCCACAGGACATAATTTTAATTTCACTCAAGGTTAGTCCTTTTTCACCAGAAAATTAATTTCTCGGTGTGAATCATTTTACTCTTACTGACTGTCACATATTTCTCCGGTTTATGTATTTTTTTCTACCACTGATATCCTGAACCCTGGTTCACGTTATTAATCATCCGCTCGTAATGCAGGTTTTATCCATCTTGCTTTTTTGCCATATTGCCCGTACCTCGTCTTGACGCAGCATCAAGTCACATCTTGCTTTCCCTCGACCTCGTAGTATAGTCAATTAAGCCGCAACAGAAAGTCTTCTCCACACGCCCAGGTCAATTGAAGTTTTTTTTTTTCTCAGCAACACACATCCGCCATAAAGTCACGAGCTATCGTTGGTCGAATTGAAGTTGGATTTGGAAGTATCAGTTCAGGCCGGTGGTGATGGGGGGAGGGGGACTGAGAGACCCACCAACTTTGAACGCTAGTAACTTTAAAGCCATTAAAGGCATGGCTTTTCCGAGTTGAATTTTATGGCCCTATTCTCCCAGAGGAGAGCCAGGACTAGTGATGATTTAGTTGAATTTGTTCATATGATTGGTTAAGAAACTTGAAATCGAAATGAAAATGGTCTCGTGCCAATCGCTTGTTTCTCCCTATAATAGACTACACGGGGAGACCCCGCCTGAAAGGGGCACCTTTTTCGAACTTGAGGTATATAAAAGAGTAGGGAATTCACCAGTTGAGGTATACAACAGGGTAGGGGAACTGAGTAAATGGTACTTGTCCTTTAATAATGGTTAACATCTCTTCTGGCAATGTTTGATGTTTTCCTGTAGTATTGTTTATTAAATTCATTCCAAGGGTTTGGAGAAAGGCTGCAGTGTTCTTTAGCTAGGTGAAAGGGGTACCTTTGCTGTATAAAATTCAAAGTTTTATACAAAAGGGTAAAGGGTTTGACTCTGGGGCGGAGCCTCCCAGTACAAAACTTTGTAGAGTACCCCCGACCACTAGCGCCAGTTTGGAGAATAACTGCACAGTAAAATCCAACGATCAAATTTTAATAAACTCCCGCCATATTTAACCGTATCACGGATATAGACTTATGCGTTGTCATTTTAGTCATAATAAAGCCCCCTATCTTGAGAGACTTGGATCATATATGACAACTGTCGGACTACTCCTGTTTTTTTCACACAGAACCTCTTCAATAAGTTCTTTCACATTTCGTAGATAGTCAGAAATCATGGGATATACTTTAAATGTACCCCGACCATAAGTGCCTTTGTAAACGCAGCATCCCATATTCTTTTTAAAATTAAAATCCCTTACGATAATAATTTCTTCGCCATCTAAAAAAAAAGAAGCACAAGGTCCGTGTATTGTCAGATTTGTATGGTATATCATGTGTTTTCTTTTTTCTCCTTCATTTTGTGTGGCCAATTTTTGACTCGTCCTGCAATATCACTGGAATAAACTGCTTGAGTGTTAAACAGGATAAATTGGCAGGTTTGAAAAGTACCAGAATTCTTCAAGCGTTAAAAAGTCCTTGACATACCCGTATCTTGTTAGTCTAGGCATGAGATAATTGTTTCAACTTGTAGGTCTTCAAGAGTTTTGCATCTAGTACGATGCATATTTTATATTACTGTTGAAAAATAATCCTAACCCTCGGAAAATTTTTCAGAAAAGTAGAAAGGAAACAATAGGAGGACGTGAACGACCGTTTATACTTCACTGCCAGTTGTAAACAAGGCCGTGTTTACTCGCTGACATTCACAGGTTTGTACTGCAAGAAACTGTTTACTGAGGCAATACCATTTATTTGTATTAGGAAACAGTACTTTGGTTTTTCCTTTCTTAACGTTGTCTAAATTAGAAACTAAATCCTTTATCTTTTTTTGTTCATCGGCACTTTGTATCCTAACTCGAACTGAAGAATTGAACTTATGAACGTATTTCCAGCATTACTTTCCGGTCATGAGACGGGCGGTGAAACGATACATGTAACAAAGTTGATCTCGCTGAGCTTTTTGATCAACAAACAATTTCGATAACCAGCGGATAATATCAACTCTTGCAATTCTAACACGCACGCTGATCGTAGCGAAGTGTCGATCGGAAATTCTTGCTGTTCTCCACATTATCGCGGTCGCCACAAGCCGATATTTCGTAAACTGACCTTTCGGTCTCTCATAGGACCAGATTCATCTTAGAGCCCTTTTGACTGAGCAGAAGGGAGTGCTGCTTAATAGTAATTTAAGCTGCATTTTGTCTAGCTAAAAGCTTTATAAAAGATTCAATTTTATTGATATCTTCTCACTGCAGAGTTAACGAAATGAGCTGTTTGAGATCCATAGCAGCGTTTATACTTTTGCAGTGCGGTGAGTGTTACATCATTTGATCTGAAACTTATATGTGTTGTTTTACAGCCAAATAGGAAATAGACAACGTCCCTTGAATTTGCATATATAGCGATTGCCTAGGAAAACGACATAAAAGAATATGTTTTGGACTTGTAGTAATCGCAGACTAAAGAGTGCGTTCGAATTTTGGTAGGTTTGGTATGTTATAAAAGCAAAAAATCTAGGAACAGCATTTTGTGCCTGAGCTGCTAGGTAGACTGAAATTGGCCTCCCTCCAGCAGGAGCGAAAACAAATGAATTGATCGCAAAGCACGTGCATTCAAGAGGGTTTGTTCTCGTTTATACATGTATTACGTAATATTAGTTAGGACCGGTCAGCAAAAAAACACGGACTGCAGCTGGTAGGCCGCATTTAGTCCGCAGTCCGCGTTTTAAACCTGAGTCCATGTTTTATACCTAGTCCGTAGTCCGCAGTCCCCAACCCACAGTCCATAATTTATACTGACCGTGTAAATCGACACAAACGATTCCTGTTCCGTCGGTATGCGAGACGACGTGCTTTTATTACCAAAACTAGGACGATTATTCTGTTTACGAACACGACCTTGATTCGCCTTGGCTTTGGGGAACACCTACAGGGCATTTTTGTTTCCGAAACAATGAAACTTAGAACATGTTTGTGTACCAACACAATCCTGTGGGAGTTGAACACTTTTCCTATGTAAACACTTTAATTTGCGCACAGAAATCTAGGCCAGCGAAGTGAAACTACACAGTTCCTCCTTTGATCTACTCAGCAGAAAGCAGCGTTGGTTTTGGTCGAATTGAAAAGAGAAGAGGGTACACAACATGCAGCCAAACTACAGCTTTCTGTTCGTACGAGAAGTCGTACAAATTTCGTGAAGCCATGTCTGCAACGGTTTTAAATTCCATTAACACAGACTTCGAACTTTAAATAAACAACTTATCCGCTACAGTAAGGTACAATAAACTGCTTCGACGCACGAAAGTTCGCAATATTGCATAAAACTCGAAAGAAAGCACACGGACGAGCATTGAGATGACGTCATTCGTCCCTGAATAATTTTTTTTGGGGGGGGGGGGGGGCAAATTGGTGTCCACAGAAAGATAAATAACAAAATTTTTCTGCATTACCCGATTAGAAAGAACGCAATAATAAAAGATGCACAGTAAATCAGAATACGAGCTTTCCCGGGACTTTAAATTTTGTTTCAAACTGTGTAGACCGTGAAGAGTATTGGACAAGACAAATCTGACGGGAATAAGTACAGATGTAATACCCACACACAGGCTATGTAGCTGTCTGAATAATATCGCTTCTCCGTTTTCCTTAAGGGGGTAGGATACCTTACATTATGGCGATGTTCATGAAAAATTCAATTTCTTGGAAATACCAGGCTTAAGACCCTTGAGGACTTGTCAAAAAAAACTCTGAAACGGTCTTGCCGAATTTCCTTCCATATGAGTGTGAAATTTAAGGAAAGTACACAGTGGTATAAGTTTTTCACGTAGCAACGGCCATAGCAACGACTGTTTACTATAAGAACGTGACCAAAAAAATAGATTATTTTTAACTTATATGAACGAGACTATTTAGAAAAAACTTTTAAGACATGCACAACTCGATTGGTATATTTATTTGTGAAAAGCTTTGCCTGAAATTGCCATCACAGGCTCATTCATTTCCCTTATGAAAAGGAATATTTCCCACAACTGCGGTAACTTTTTACAAAATAGAACAACCATTGCACCCCCTCCCCCGAGATCCAATCTGCACCCCCCCGCTATTTGTGGCTCGTTAAATGCTTAATACTTCGTGTAAGAAACTTAAAGTGCATTTTTCTCAAAAGTTTACTTTTGTATCGACTGACTTCGCGCCAACATTTCTACTTTGCAAGGTTTTTAAGTAGAATTCCCGAAACTTGGGCTCATCAAAGACCAACAGTGTCGTGATGTTACAAACCAAAAAAATCGTAACATTTTAAGGTCTGTCACGTGACATGACATGATTTTTCCACTGGGTGTGGTAAAAAATAAGGTTATTTCCAAATAAAGCCTGTAAAAGCACTGAAGATAAGAGTTAACTGTCAAAACTTAGGTTCATTGCACAGAACAAAACAGAAACTTACACGATATGCTTATTTGACAGTCAAATCTTGTTTTGTAAAAGAGCAGGAAGTGTTGGCGTCAATACTATAAAACACTACCTCAAAAGGCTGTGGCTGGTTTCCATAGCAACGCTTTTGAGTAAAACTCTAGAAATTTAATTTCTCTTCTTGAGCGCAATAGCACACAATTGATCTTTCTTCACCATATTTAAACAAACTTTTTGGTCCATTTGAGGGTATCCTACCCCCTTAAATTAAGGTCTAGAACAGTTTAGTCGTTGATAAGACAAAGCCGAGCTAGTAATCTTTGGTTAACTAACAATTCTTTCACGCTTTTGCGTGCATCATCGAGTTGTTCGAGTCCCTCTAGCTATCTAAGGGCATTATAAATGTCGATGATGCAAAGCTAAAGCTATGACTCAGCTCTTTCATAAAATTACCAATGGAAATAAATTTCCTTCGCGGAGAGAAGATAACTTACTTCACGCCATGAGTTTGACAGCACGACTTTACTAAGGCGCTTTGCTGTTATGTTGTAAGCATGTTATCATCTTGTTAATGCAGGCGAAGAAACATATCTGTACAGTATTTTAACAAAGCATTTACTCAGTAAATTCTTATACACATTTTGTTTAAAGAATATTTCCCTACCCTTTTGTCTATACCTTCTAATATTAGTATTTTGGTTCTGTTTTGGGCCTTGTAGTGATCGAGGGCTTAACCCTACCTCACAAAGGACACCACCACAAGAAGAACGACTTACTCGGTGACAGAAGTACTGCACATGGTTCTAAACACCAGCATAAGCCGTGTGCAAGACACCACTCACCAACGCATGTTGTAGCAACCGGTGCACAGCGAGAAACGGTCCCCACTCCACTTCAAGATTTTGTTCTCTTGAGCGGAAGTCCTCTGTTTCATGAACGACCCAGAGCAAGCGATATTAAAGCCAACATCACAGATGCTACAGCTGTGGGAGCCACGGATCAGAAAGCCCCCCAAGGAACTCAAGAAAAAGAGGCAGCTGTCAATCAAACGATTACCAAGTTACAGGGACCAGAGCCATTGTCCAATCAGCAAGGGGAAGCCATCCAACAACATCAAGAATCGGTTGGTACTACTGACCTGCTTAAAACTGAACAGAAGCAAGTCAACGGTACGGAGCAACATCCAATGAGTGAATCAGAAGAATCTTCTAACGCACAACTAGCGTTATCTCAGGAGCTGCCGCAAAAGATGAAAGAAGGTCTCAACCAAGGGAAAGACCAAGAAAAGCTGACCAACGGCACCATTTCTAAGGCGCCAGGTGTAGCCATAACAGTAAAAACTCCTGCTAGACCTACCTCACCCAGCGGAGTAACGATAGGCCTGGGAAATAACTCTTTGGCCAACGGTGACCAAGAGAACCCTACTGAAGAAAATGCCCCCAACAAAATCGTCACAATCGCAGTGAATGGGCAAAATGTTGGGACGAATTACAAAACTACCAGTCCAAAAGAAAACCAGACTGACATCTCCGTGGCCTCGAACATAAAGCCTGAGTCGGAAAATCAAAACATTGACGTTGGACATTTCCCTTTCAACATACCTGGAATACGAAATTACGGAAACGGGAAAAACGACAGCAAAGTGGCTGAAGCTTCGAAACTGATAACTGATAAACAAACGAAACTGGGGCTCCACGAAAATCTCGGGCCCAATTGTCACTGGAAAACCACTAAAGGAGCGAACGGTGCTGTTATTACATCTGTAGCTTGCTCCGGGGAGTTCCATAAACCCGAGGCTGGCAACAAAGGAGGCTTGGAAGAAGTAGGCCAGAAGCCGGGACAAGCAGAACGATTCGGAAGTAAACAAACGAGTGCCAAATTACTTACTTCACCCATGAAGGCTGAAGGAGGGGAAAAGGAAATGCAGTTGCAAAGTAAGCGAATGATGAGAACGCTTGGTAAACACTGGTTATAAAAATAATGATAGTCATAATTCCAAACTAAAGCCATCAAATCAGCCAATAAGCCAATTAGGGCTCGAGGCCAAAACAGGCAACGACTCTGAAGTTGTAAAACCCTGAAACCCAACTGGCGAACTAACCAAGTCATGGCTGAGTTTTTGCTTTGCTAGCTGACCTGAACTGAAAGTTACAGAATGGCAAAACAAATACTTTCTTTGGCCAATTAAAAAATATTCTGACGGCTTAGTCTTAAAGTACTCATAGTTTACGTTAATTGGAACGTTCTTGGGGGCTAACTGGTCGAGAGCTGTGGTCCATGATAGTACAGAACACGAACATGATTTAACCTATGACGCAATTCAAGGGACTGAGAACTTACAAAATGCCGCAAACGTTCCAAGAAACCGGAACCGTCAAGTTCTGAAATGCCAACTGGGAAATTTGGCGCGGAATTTTCGAGAAACTCGTCGTCTTCAAGCGAAAAAAGTGATCTCAAGAACTACAGCGCGCCCTGGTAAATTTTTGGTGTTATTGTGACCACATTTTTCGGTCCATGCCCTAAAATCCTATAGACAATAGATGCAAGGTCGCTTGTCGCTCGTGGTTCCACTTGAGTTTTGAAATATTATGACGTCATTTGGTATGATATAATCACATAATTATACATATATTTTTAGGTGATAAGGAGTTTGAAGATGACGCAGTTACCACAACCAACGCTTTCCGTAAGATACATCGAGCACTCCCAATGAAGTTAAGCCCCGAGCTTAGTCTTCAAGCTAAAAAGTATGCCGAGAAGATCGCCAGCATGGGATCACTTCAACATGACTATGTTGCTGTGAAACACCTGGACGAAGGAGAGAACCTTGCCATGGGCTGCAAGCAATATGGAGTACCTCTTACTGCAAAGGAGGCCATAACGAACTGGTGATAACATTTTTACTGTAATGTATTTTCTCTTCTTTCTCCTGACTATCAAAAAAAAAATGTTACCGAGAGGAGTGCTCCTTTCGTGCCGTGGGTCAAATTCAGTCTAGTTCTGTAGCCCGCTTCCTTTTACGCCTCATGATGTACCATCAAGTTATTCTGACTACCCTAAGACGAGACATTTAATTTAAATAGAGGATGCGTCAGTCAGACATCTGACGTAGATGTATTCTGTCTAATACCATAATCTGTATTCTTGCATATTACAACTATCGGTTAGTCTAACAGTTTGAACCTGTGTTACACCAGATCCAAAAATAAAAACACTAAAAACCACCCTTTAGATGTGGCAACCAAAAACTATGTGAAAACGTATTACTAGTCTATTGCAGCAGCGCGAGACACCAACGAAAGGGAACAAAATTATTAAGGAAGAACAATTTACTGTCATATATGCATACAAGATGTTAAAACAAAGCTTGCTAAGACTGTTAGATCGACTCAGAATGACTTAAATCTCCCACCAAAAGCCTACATACTCTCTAAACGTGCCATGACACCCCGCGAGCATCTCCATCGTGCCATCAGGAATTGCATTTTTCGTGATGTATCTGGCTCAGCCACTATATCTTTTCTCTTTGTCTCTATTCAGGTATAATGAGGTATGCGCTTATGACTTCAATCGAGGAGAGTTTAGCATGTCAACAGGGCATTTCACTCAATTGGTGTGGTCTGACAGCACCGAGTTCGGGATAGGAATGGCACCTGGTCAGCAAAACGGAATGCCCTGCGTCTTCGTTGTGGGACGCTTTAAGCCGTCTGGAAATTACAAGGGAGAGTACAAGAAGAATGTGTTTAAAGGGACTTTTGACCCGAGCTACTGCGATAAACTTCGAGACAAAAAGCTATTGTAGGACCCAAGACCACCTCGCCAATATTAACATGTCTGCGTTTAATTAACAAGTCGATGAGAGTAAAAAAAAAAAAAAAGAATGTAATCGTGTATTACCGCTAAACGTAAGAAGGGCTCGAATATTGAGCCATAACTTTTAAAAACATCGATCGCTTCAATGTAAACTCGTTAAATCTGTAGACCCATTATTAAAGCTGTGTAAATTTTAATTAGTCTCTGCTTTTTCCATAGTAACTATGAATATGGGAGCAAATAAAACAAGTTCTGCGTGAGAGAGTCCTATGAGAGAGTTTTATAAGCGTTTTAAACTTTTTCAAAAAGTATGAACTACCTTGTTTTCCAAATAAGCTTAATAGGAATTTTGCGACCGGCACAGCTCCGAGGCAATTTTGCCCATATAGGGTGATCTTAACAGTATTAAGCTCGAGGCGAAGGTACGCACGAAAAACGGAGGAATTCAGAAAATTTAAGATGATTTCTCGCCACTCATTTGTGTTTTTCTTTTTTTTCGCGCTGGCAGAAACTAGATGATACTGGGAGGCACAGATGAGAGGATAGAAAGCCTGCAGAAGAATCCCTCGGTTCACTCTTGCACATATTCAACGACACTGGAATTTTAGAACCTAACTAAGCAGAAAGTCATCATCAATTCTCTGCCCGTCAGCAGGCGCATAAGGCAGAGCGTACAGTCTTGTAGTGATGTTCGTCTCGTGAATGGCGACTGGTTATATTTAATTTCGCCCAAACTCTTTTACTTCAAGATCTCGTTGCTTAAGCATATTCTGCACTGACCTGTTTTCACGGCAAGCTTAACTTTAGATCAAATGAGTTAATTTACATGATTCCGTCTCCATGACAGAATCGTTAATGAGGGCGTTTCAAGATCAGAATAACCGAACAGAACGGCACCAGTTTTGTTAATCTTTATGAGCGTAACAACCTTTAAATTCAGCGTATGATTTGTGTAGCCAAACGTTACTACATGTGGGTGAAGTGCTGAGTTTAAGACTTTTCATGTGTTTCTCTGACAGCCATTCCTCAGCAGCGCTATTGTTTGTCTTGCCCGAAGACATATTGGCATGAAACCAGAGCTCGAACCATCAAATATCAGGTCTCAAGACGCAACCACTAACAACTGTAACACTGTACCCTCAATTTATTTAATTGTCAAGGGTGAAACGACATTTTAACACGCGGTACGCTAGAATTGGCAATAATTTAAAGCCAAGGTAATGACCTTGCCAGAATGAAAATGATTTCGGCGAATGTTAGTCTTTAATTTGGCAAGATAAACAATTGTTCATGTATTTTCTTACATGCAGTGTCCTTGGCTATAAGAAAATTGACCAGTGATTTATTTTTTACATTTTCAAAGATTTTATTCTCAGAACTGCACTCAAAAACCTATTGGTATCCTCCAAGATACCTGTGATCAAAGTTAAAACCAATTCTCTTACCCTAGACCGTCGGTTGCTAACAAGAGAATTATAGCGCTCAGTTACATATACTGTTAGATGCCAAGAACACCCGCTGTGAACATTTCAAGGCTTGTCGACCCGAGGAGATTATCACGATGACTTTCTTGGGTGAACGCGAAAAGAAAAGGAAGAAAGATTAGCTGAATGTAATCGCTCAGGCTATTCAAACAACTAAAATTCCAAATTTGATTCGCGAGTTTGCTCTTATGAAGATCTTTGAATACAAAGACGCCTTTTACATGTAAGTGGTCACTTCTCACAAGTAATTGAACTCATATCCGCTATCTCCGGTTCCTGAATTTCCTTCAGTACGCACCAGTGGCACAAAAGTTGTCATAAATCTAACAGAGAACCTACGAAACTTTTCCAAGTGTACAAAATTCGTCAATACGTTATGAGCAATGTAGTAAAACGGTAATGAAAGTGATTTTTAATCTCTTACTTTATGTGGTAAATGATTGTTCCAGGAATTTGGCTTAGCTACAAATCCTTCAGTCGCAAGAATATCAAGTCAACATATTGTAATCTCCATTAGTGTTTCTTTCGCTTCTCAGAGCAGTTTCTAAATCAATATCAACCTGCAGTCAAGTGCCCAAATGAATCGTGAACCTCAGGATTGGCTGGTATTAACTAGTACTTAATTGTTTAAGCTGCCCAGAACACCCGCTGTGTATATTTCAAGGCTTGTTGATTTGATGAGATGCGTCGCGATGCAAATTCACGGTAGCGGTTTTGTAGATTGCATGTCGACCCGAAAATACCAAGAAAAAAACCCCGTGAAATGTAACAGAACAAGAATAAGAGTGATGGAATTTTAACTAATATGAACGTGCGATCTTATCATCCAGCGACTAAACATGAGGACACTTTTGAAATTTAGAGTGAGCTCCACTTTGTTTTGTCTCGTTAACATACTACTCACAGGTAAGTTCGTCAGACAAGTGAAAGACCTTACAGGAATAGTAGGTAAAAGATCAAAAACGTAATTAAAACAGGTCAGTTATTAGATTTCTTTCAAACTAATAAAATTTTCTGGTCCAGTTATGGTTTAGTTAGCACACGTGTACTTATTAGCGGTTGCATATTGTGGAATCGAACAAGACACTACAAACCTCCTTGAGTCGCATTGTAACTGAAATCTCTTACAAGGGTGATTCATATATCCCTCTCAATTCTGAAGCGACACTTTGATGAAATGTTCTTAAAGGGCTCAGTCACAGTTTCTACAACTTGAAAAGTCTAGCCTAAATGTTTCAAGTTCTTGTTAACCATCTTTGTTCCTTTACGATTCAGTATTATCTCTTTGGGGTTTTTCTATCTCAGTGAGCTACTATTTTCAGGTTTCCTTCAATTTAAAGGTAATTTGTACATAATCAAAATAATCCAAACTACCATGACTGAGCTCCTTTAACACCAACTTCACTCTTGATCTTTTATCGCCTCCATTTTTGACTTAACACTAGAGCCGATACTGCATCATGTTAAGGTGTATAACTGAGAAGTTTATATGACCATTTCCATGATTCTAGGATACGCCTATCATTTTAAAGAAACTGGTGGAGCTCGCCTTACAAACAGTGAAAGCGTGTTAAGGATTCCGTCGGTTTATCGTCTCCTGAAAGGCCTGAATGTAACAAGGCAAGTGATCTCAAGTGGCAACGCAGTGACTTTTAAACAGAGTAACAAGAATGTTAAATACGGTCTAGAGAGACGTCCAATGCTCAGTGCTCATGAGATGCTTCACAGAATATTGAATGCCAGAGTTTACCACGAGCAAGACGGTCAACTCTCAAGAAAATTCCAATCCAGAGACAGCGATGAGCAAAAAGGGAGTTTTAAGATTTCCGACAAGACTGTCAGTGGAAAAGGTGAATATGCTATATCATCTGATCAGACAAGTGTTGGAATAAAATTGAAACTAAGAATAAATACACAGCAGCTCCACCAGCAGCAAAAACAGCAGCAACAGCCAAAACCAACCATGCCTTCAACTCCAATGTCCACAACACCTCAAATGTGCGTGGTCCCCTGTAACACGAAATTGAAGGCTCAAGCAACAAATTGTATTTGTAAGTAGATGTTCAATAACTGTGCTTCGCATTCATGCTGCTTGCGTAGTATGAATTCAAAGGAATTAGGTATCATGAATTGTCACCTTGTTCTATTATATTGTTTGTTGACTTTGACATTGAAAAGTTACAATGTAAGTTATGTCCTCTGGCGTGCTAAAAATTCTGCCGACATAAGTTTCGACTATGATGTTGATGAGGTGGGCTTAATGGGACTCATTAATGCTAAAAGTGCTCAATATAGTCAGATCCTAGTTTTCGTTTCTTGCACGTTGCTCAGTGCTGCATGCCACTGCTGAATTTTGGCCATTTTCGGGAAAATTGGGTTATTTGTGATCTGCACGAACGATACCGTTCAAAAATCTTCGGAAGCCCTTGCATCATCTTTCGTGCTGACAAACTTCAGTTAAATTTTGAATACACCAGTCAAACGGGTTAAAGGAAAAAAATATGTCCTATAAACTTTCACAATCTAGGGAACTGTAGACGACTCATTGGTCAGTGAGCCGAACGCTGGATCGAACGGTCCTGTTTTGTGCCCTGGCAGGGTTCATTGTGTTGTGTTCTTTACTAACTCTCACATAGCGTCTCACTACCCATATATGTGTATCATTAGGTACAGACGAACTGTAGAGGCACCCTGACAGAATGCGAAGGAGTAATCTGTCAGGGCTGCTTTCGTGCTACAGAGCCTAGAGTTACTGGGCACGAGAGGCTTTACTTCTCCTTCCCAGTTTAAGTAAGTATACTTCCTTTGGTTGTAATTTAAATAAATTCTCCTTCAGCTACACAGTTTGAACAAGAAGCCCTCAACATCCACAATAGATACCGAGCCATCCACAATTCGCCCGCTATGACTCTGAACTGTCAAATGAGCGAGGACGCCGCTGCATATGCGCAGAAACTAGCCGAAATGGACACACTTGTGAAATCTAGTTACACTGAAAGACCAGAGCAAGGAGAAAATCTTTCCCTTGGTTGCTATAAAGATAGAGAGGAGACAGCGGAGGAAGCAGTAAAAATGTGGTATGTAAATGTGATATTATCAAACTGGCAATCATCGCTTTCCGCCCAGTTGTGTTTTAGGCGCCGACCGGTTAGCTCAGAGGGCACCGGACTACTGTGCGGGAGGTCGCGGGTTCAAATCTCGGTCGGACCAACACGCAGGGCCTTTAAATGATTGAGGAGGAAGCGCTGCCTTTGTAATGACATCTGCAAATGGTTAGACTTTCTAGTCTTCTCGGATAAAGACGATAAACCGTAGGCCCCGTCTCACAACTCTTCATAATTAATTCTGTGGAACGTAAAAAAAAAAAAAAAAAAAAAAAAATACCACACTGATAGAAAAGAGTAGAGGACTTAGTTTCCGGTGTGGTGGTCTATCTCTCATCTGATGGTTAAATGCTCAGAGATATTAGCTGCATAAGCTACTCTGAAATCCGAGGGTAAATAAAGTAATATGTGTATGTAGGCGTGATCCTTAATTGGCACCTGAGTAAGACATGCCGTAAGACATGCAGTGTGTCATATTTGGAGACAGGAGATTGCAGACCACCCGTACCCTGTAAAACCAGGGGTCGTGAAACATTCGACAATTCATTTTATTTCTAACCCTTTGGTTCAGTCACCCTTACAGTGCTACGCACCTTAATGATGTAGCACTACGAAGTGTTGTCTTGAAATATTTGTTCGTTGAGTGTATAGAACAAATTAGATTCATTAGGTGCCAGGGTTGAAGAGGTTGAAGTTTGCATTTCGTCTCGGGCTCAAACGGTGTGAAATACTGAAAGTACCATTCCTCTTGGACTGGAACCTTTTGTTTATCTTTTGTACACCCATAGGCTTTCCTTGTTGCTATCTTCTATCCAATATATAAGCAAAGAGTCACTTGTAAAATTTCAACTGATAAAAAGGGAACCGTTCTTACTCTCTCAGGTTCGATGAAGTGTGCCAGTACACGTTTGGTAAACAAGGCCCTCAGCCGGGTACCAGTCACTTTACGCAGCTGGCTTGGAAGGAAAGCACGGAGCTAGGAATAGGGAAAGCTTCCAACAAGCAATCGGATGGGGCAGCATGTACCTATATTGTCGCACGTTATAAGCCCCAAGGAAACTTTGAGAGTGGGGATGACTCTTACCGAAAAAATATCGAGAAAGGTTCCTTTGTTGACAGTTACTGCAAGAACATAAAGAAAGCTGGTCTGGATGGAGGATATGGTTTCAAGAGATTTAAAGATAGTTAATTTGCTATCAACTTGAGTGGATTGTCTCTTGCTAGCATTCAAGGTTGACTTGTAGCAACCTTAATGACTGATTATATTTGTGGCGGTAGTGAAATCCACTGTCCATGCATATCGCTGAAATATATCACAAGAAAAAAAAGTTATGAAGTCACGCGGTAACTATAGCTTACAATCTCATAATTAAGGATTTACCCGGCCATAACCTCGAAGAATACAAGCAAAAAAACCAATATATATTTAAGGCTCTTTTTCACACAGGATTTTCGTATCCCACGTGTAAAGCCAAGTCGCTCTTAAACAAAACTCACTGGCCCACACTACTGAATCTTATCCTGATTTCTGTCGCTAAACCAAAAGTTTAATGAGCAGAACAATGGCCATGCACGTGACGTGCGTTATAATTCTTGGTTCTTTTCTTTGCCATCGTCTGCAAAACAACAACGTGAAATGACCAAATTCTGCTTTGTCTGGAGAACGTATTAACCACGACAACTAATTTTTTAAGTTACTATTTGAAATTTATTGTTGAGTTCCAGATTAAGTTTTGTGATAGTTTTGACAGTGGGAGACAAACTAAACGACGTTTGACTTTCGCGGGATTCGTTGCTAAAATATAAATTCATTTTTTAATCAACGTTGTCCTCGACGTCGCGGTCTTGGTTACTTGAACTCCCTTGTGTCTCTTGAGAGGCACCGTGCTAATGTAAAGTGCCTTACCCAAGGAAAAACTGTGATCCCTCCAGGGCTAAAACCCTGATCTCTAGAGAACAGCACACCGGTTAACCCAGTTTTTAGGGCACGGGTTCCCAGGCTTGTCAGTCCAAACGGATACACAGCCTCATTCCCGCGAGGATGGGAATGTAGTACGTTCGATCATAAAACGGTCATTTCAAATGCTTTTTTGACGAAGCTTGTTGCAAGATGAAAATGGAACTCGACTAGCCTCAAGATCACCAAAACTAACATTTTCCTTTTATATTTCTTTTCTATGCTGTTGAACAAAAATGATAACATCCCATTAAGACGTATCTGATATGGTTGAACAAGGTTTGTCACATTAACATTTGCTCAGCGACGCCAATAGCTTTCAGATTTCAGCTCATCCCTCAGGCGTGTAATCTAAATTGCCCAGAAACTTGAGATGAATAAGCGCATTACTATGGGGTCCATGCACTTGGGATGATGCCGGAAATACTGACTCCTGGTCATTCCAGATGCTAGGCAAACGACAAACTACTTTATGAGTTCAATCTATATTAGCCAACAACCAGTGAACATGGAATAACCAACAAACTAAGGTAAATTAAAAGATTACCGACACGAAAAACAAACTTGCAGGTGAAAGCAAATTGCCTGAAGAAACGCAAACATTGCAGAGTGGAGATGTAATCGAGAACGAGCAACCCTTTCAGATTGTCTTAACAATAAAGCACCGGATGTCAGCGCACGTTTGAGGGAGTAAGGACACATTTAACAATGCTACTCAGCAAGGCGTCTAATCCCCAGTCGGCTCATGAATTTTGTATTTCTTACACGGATATTTTAACACAATTAGAACCCCTTGAGATTTTCAAGCTTTCCACTTAAAAGGAAACAGGCATTGCATTTGTCGATGCACAAAAGAGGTTACCGCAGCAGGACAGTTAAAATAATTCAAAAGGTACGTTTACCGGACAGTTGGATTTTGTGTAAAGTTTATAAGTTTTTACAAACAGAAATCGTTTTTTTGCTAATTCATTTAACGCTTCAAGACAGCAGACCAAAACGTAACAACACGTTTCGGGTAATGGCTTGAAGTCGCGATGATGATACCTTTGACATCAATTGTTTTCTCTGGGTTACAAAGAGTACTTAACTTATCAAAGGAGTGGAAGAGTAAAGAGCGCTTCACCCCACTGGAATCGGGATGGCGTGTATCGACATCTACATTTTGTCGTTTCTATTAGGTATGTTGAAATATGATATTTACCATCCAACCTAAAAATCATTTGAAAAATAAATAATCATAACGAAGATGTTATTGCGTTGCTGAGGTCCTTTGTACAGTGTATATATACTGTCTGTATCTAATTATCAAAGATCTATCCGTGACAGTCGTCATCGCGTTAAACGACAGTCGTTTAATCTTTAAAGTAAGCTGCAGTGTTTTTCTTGATACAATGACGGATGCGTAAACTATAAGACTTCGAAAAACTATTACCTCGAAACTGAATAAGCACCTTTTGTTTCACACATGTGAAAGCACGCAGAGCAAAGGACTTTCACCACCTAAACTCACTGGGTTTTTTTAATCGTTGCATCTAAAAGACATTTTAAAGGGAAAAAATGATGTGCTTTCTTTTTTATTTCATTATATACAATTTTATTTCATTCAAGTTTACTCCTTAGCGAATAATCACTGTTTACGTAAATCCTCGAATTAGCGTCCCCCCTCGAATAAGCGCCCCCTTAGAATAAGCGCCCTCCTATCGGCCAAAATTTAAAATAAGCGCCTCCCCTCGAACAAGCGCCCCTCTCACCTTCGCCTGTTTTGTGGACGAGTACTGAGCCAACAAAGGATGTATAGTTTTCGTCGTGTAGTATTAGATTTGTAAATTCTTTCAGTTTGAGAACACGTTAAGTGAACACGTTGAACACGTTAAGTACTAACGGTGCTGCGATTTAAACTTAAGGATCACCTTTTTATGTCGATAAACAGCTTATGTTGTTGTTTACACGCAGATGATGTATATATATAAAAAAAATGATCATGTCAGGCCACGATTTGGAAAAAAATAAATAAGCGCCCCCCCCCCCCCTCGAATAGGCGCCCCCCCATCTTCTCCTAAATTTGAAATAAGAGCCCCGGACGCTAATTCGAGGATTTACGGTATTTGCCTTTTTACTCGTAGTTACAGCGTATGCAGGTGAATCCTCTAAAGGAGAGAAGAAGCAACAGCTTGGTTTTCGACCTGTGCATTTCGCTGCTGTTGGCCTTCCCTTGAGAGACCCTTCACCAAATGGAGATGATCAAAAGACAGGCGCTTTTAAAATTGACGATAGAAATGTTGTTGGTATGTGCTGATCTTTTAGAGAAAGTCTTTAGCAAGTAGTTAGAACACTAATTTTGGGTCCCGAGCATTGCATGAACTTTATAACTTTTATGTACTTAAGAAATGCCCATGTAATTAAAAGATATCATTGTCTTGTACGTAATATAAATTTCGTTGTTGAAAACACAATTCGACTTCTCTTTAGACGGGAAATAAAGAAAAACTGGCAGGGAGGGGGAGACGGGGAGAATCAAGGAACATATCATTATTATCTAGATAAGATACTGCAATTTGAGTTTTCAATGTCGCTGAAGGTTGGGCTGCGTTAACATGGCAACCTAACTTATAATAAACAGGAAATAGTGAAATGCTGGTGGGGAGTTTTTTTCGATGACACAAAAATGCAATGTCAGTTCAATTCAAACTCGGTCTTACTCTGACTCATGTATTTGCACTGAATTAACGCTGATGTATCGATTTCATGTTGTTTCTCTCAAAATCTTGAGCACGGGTTCCTTTGCCCCGCGAAATAAAAGTCAAGAGTTCAGTGTAGTTATTTCCGTAAAATTCTCTATCTGTTATGTAGGTGCAGGCACGTATGAGATTCAATCGGATGGGATTGATGTTGATATAAGTTTAAAAATTTCCACTAAAGAGCAAGGCACCCCAGGTGCAGGCGGGGGACTGGGCACAGGCGGAGGACCCGCACCGGGCGGGGGACCAGGTGCGGGCGGAGGACCTGGAGCATGCGGGGGACCTGGAACAGGAGGAGGATCAAAACCTGCACTCTGTGTTGTTCTTGTCCCACAAACAAGACCACCTCAGGGACCCGGAGTAGCTACGACATCTGTTCCCCCAACAACGGGTGTTGGTGGAGGAGGAGCGACTGGCCCTAAAGGCGCCACACAGGGAGCCACTTCACCTTCAGGAACTCCACAAGTAACCACACCACAGGGAGCCACTTCATCTTCAGGGACTCCACAAGTAACCACACCTGCTACTGGAACAAGACCCACAACTGGAGTCGGGGCTGCCACCACTCCACCAAGTGGAGGAGGCGGAGGTAACATATTAATGCTGTTGAAATGATCATGAGAATAAGTGTTATGTTAGTAGTGGTTGAGCTAGCAGTGGTGGTACTATAATAGTAGCAGTAGCAGTAGTAGCAGTAGTAGCAGTAGTAGCAGTAGTAGCAGTAGTAGCAGTAGTAGCAGTAGTAGCAGTAGTAGCAGTAGTAGCAGTAGTAGCAGTAGTAGCAGTAGTAACAGTAACAGCAGTAGCAGTAGCAGCAGTAGTAGCAGTAGTAGCAGTAGCAGCAGTAGTAGCAGTAGTAGCAGTAGTAGTGGCAGCAGCAGCAGCAGTAGTAGTAGTAGTAGTAGCAGTAGCAGCAGCAGCAGCAGTAGTAGTAGTAGTAGTAGTAGTAATAGTGGTAGTAGTAGCAGCAGCAGCAGTAGTAGTAGTAGTAGTAGTAGTAGTAGTAGTAGTAGTAGTAGTAGTAGTGGCTTGCACAACCTTGCACGCAAAATTGGCCTCCCCACAGCAGGCGCGAAAACAAATGACATCATCGCAAGTGCATACGAGACGGTTTGTGCTCGTTTATGAACAGTATATAGTTATGATTCTGGACTGTGCAAATAAACGGACACGCAACTGCGAATGTTAGCAAATGGTCGTGCATCTAGCATCGAATACTGTAATAAAGCCTTTTTTTAAGAAGGAAGACCAAAGAAATATATAGACTGTTTTATTTCTCAGGATCACAAGATGAAATACTTGGACTAAATAAACATAACGAGTATCGTAAAGTGCATGGTGTTCCGGCAATGACACTAGATGCTGACATGAGCAGACAAGCAGCTGAATATGCACGGAAAATTGCTGAGCAGGGTGTACTATCTCACGCTAGCGCAGAGGAAAGAAACAACGATGGCGAAAATCTCTCCATGGGCTGCGGCAGTAATGGCCAGACTACCGCTGAGGCTACCACCAACTGGTAAGGAACTTAAAATCAGTTAGTCAGTCAGTCAGTCCTTTGTCTAGTATCTATTCAAAAGTTGTTCAAAAGGTAAGGTAAGGTAAGGTAAGGCTTTTCATGTGACGACATCATTTTCCAAAATAAGAAATTACCAATCCTTCTGAAGTTTTCGTTTCGTCAGATGTAAGAGCCTTTAATAACTTGCTGCTTTGCAGCGTTTAAGATTGACAGGGTTCCTCATTTTGAAATAGGGCACGTTTGAATTTCCAAGTTTATGCGTTGTGTGACATAAAAATGACGGCCCAATAAGGCTCTCGAACAGTCAAAAAGATGAGTTATTGCTTAAGTTTTTGCTAAATAAACAGTTGTTGCTATAGAAAAAGTATTAATTTCAATGTGTCGGGGCTCTAGAGTAATAAATTTTCGTTTCAACGGCAAAACTCAATGACAGATGTTTCTGTTACTTTACGTCCGCCATGTTTGTGTCCCTCCGAGGGGCACAAACATGGCGACTCCATACAAAGCTCTATAAATTTGTGTGAAGCACTTCTCCGAATAGCGGGACAATGAAAAACTGCACAGACCTAAATCTTAGCGAGGTTGTTTATATATCAATCATCTTTCATGTCCCAGCTTCTTGACTTAATTTATTGAATGGCTCTGATTTTTATTTTTGATGGCGTGATACTGCAAACCAGCCATATCATAACAATAATATATAGATTTAGCCTAAAAGTGGAGCTCCTGGGCAAATAGACTCAAACTACACAAAACAAAAGCAGTGAAAAACATTTGTATACGAGGAAAGTTAATACTTTCGTTAACTTTTAATCCTGGGTTTGCTTTAACGGCTTCCAGACAACTATTTACAACAAGTTAACCTGACACGAGCCCGCGATCCAACCAAAAACTAGCACTTGATCAGCGGTCAACTTTAAAAAAACACGTGACTCGATGAGCTCTAAACTTGAGCCCGTGATATCGTCACGCGATACTGGTCAGCGGATACCTTGTTTTGACAGGTGTCAATTGACCATAACCTGGATGTCCAATATCATGGGCGTCAACCTATTAACTGTAGTATGGCCGCCATCTTATGCGACTCCACTGTCGTCGTCGTCGTCGTCGTGCGCACGCACGCGCTCACGAGCAATACCGATTGTCATGATAACCATGAGAAAATCAACTCATGGGTTCCCTGTACTTTCCTGGGTATGGGTATGGTGCTCCGCTATAACAGAAACGCTGATGTGGTCGTGTGTAAAAATTTAAAAAATATATCTCAAAAAAATATGTAAAAGGTATTTACAAAGAAGAGAACTATTAATTACCCGTCAAGATGGCCTCCAAAACCGTGATGCGGTCTATCATGCTGAAAGCGATTGTCAATGAATCAACTTATGACTTATCGAAACCATACTCCTATGAACAGGTACAACGAGGTCTGCAAACCAGGATACACGTTTGGTCAAGAGAGTGGCAGCGAAGGCACTGGCCACTTTACCCAAGTTGTTTGGAAGGAGAGCGTGAAGCTCGGTATTGGAAAGGCAGACATCGACAAAGATGGCATGAAATGTACATACGTCGTGGGTCGGTACAGACCCGCTGGGAACATGATGGGAGACTACGCGAAAAACGTACCCCAGGGGTCGTTCAACAAAGCCCAGGCCTGTGCAGGGGTTAAAAGAACGATTACGCACTACTTGACGCCACGATCAAAGAAGGACAAGCACCCAACCAGAGCCAATAATAATTAGAATGTTTTTCACACATGGGTCTCCGAACGTTGAGCGAGGCTGTTTATTTTGAAGGAAAGCTAAATACAGTGTATCAATTTGGGATCATCTGCCACAGACTATTGACTGGTCCTATACCAAGAAATAGGAAATGATCAATAGACACAAATGATTGCGAACGGACTAGTTCAGTACAAATTATAAATTATCAGGAATGTCTCCTATAACGGATGTGGTTGTTTATTTTCAGTATGCAGCCGTGGTGACCAAGGGCGAATTTTAGACCGTCAGACTAAGGGTCCACTAATAATAAGACGAAGCGTCTAGATAACAAGAAGAAAATATCAAGTAAAGATAAGAAAAAAATAAACTTTGCTGTTGGTAATGGGTTTCTGTTTAAGTGTCATTATATCACGATCAATTATTCCCCTATATAATCCCTTGTGGTATTTGTTGTTCCCTAGAATCTAATTTTTGTAGCTCTGTTGGTCTGGAATGAATTGTATTTTTTCCATTTTGGTCTGAAATTGCCTACGGTTTTAAAGAGAGAAGAGAGAACAAGTGCATATTCCTTTCACCTGTGAGCCTTCTAGCAGAATGATAGAGAGACGAGTGAAGTGCCAAAAAAAAAACAAAAGAAAAACAGAACCGGTTCCTAAAATGTATG
The DNA here is from genome assembly GCF_042242905.1 of Orbicella faveolata. Lineage (NCBI taxonomy): Eukaryota > Metazoa > Cnidaria > Anthozoa > Scleractinia > Merulinidae > Orbicella > Orbicella faveolata. Next base: position 11,551,436 of record NW_028301558.1, on the reverse strand, counting down.
GGATATAATTACTTAGTTGTACATTTGTGGAACGCTTCGGTGGGGTATAACGCTAGTTGACAAGTTAGTGTCATCATAGCGCAGGAAAAACGACAGTAGACAAGACCACTAAATGGCTAACCGTCAGGCCTGCAATAGGATTAAGACTTGAAGACAAAGGCGATACATCCCCACAAAACCATCCAAGGAGCAACCACTCAGAATTATATCAGAATGAAAACAAACTCGACTCACGGCATTACTAACAGCCTGAACGCTGGATATTAAATGAAAAGGTTTTGTTTGAGAAGGATCTCAATCTCAATTAAAAGAGACACGCTAATTGAACCAAAAGATAAAGGTAACCTTGAGCTACCAGATTGTGAGATTGTTACTAAATCTCTGCAATTCGCTTGGGTGAAAAGAATGGAAGAAGAGATAAAACCCAGTGGATGGAAATCCCATCCTCTTACCCAGAACATGTTTGTGGTCCCTCAATAACCAGACAAACAAAAGAACCGGTTCCAGTCACAGACAACATATCGTGTCTCGAATTGTATATATTTGACTATGATTATGATCTACGCCTTCATACTCTATTCTTCATATTCTAGCAGTATGGCAGCTTTCTACGTCTGATATTCGCAAAGCCTGAACTGAAGCTCAGGAATTATGCACAATAGATTTTGATCAAAATAACATAGGATTATGTCAGAATGTGATTGGGAACTCGACTATCGACTTTACTAACAGTCAAATATATTAAATGAAAAGGACTTGTTTGGGAAGGATCTCAAAGGCAAATGTCTTTTGTTTTCCAATTCTGTCAAAAGGTGGTTGGTATTATTGTAGCCTAAAAGAGCGCCTAGAAAAGCAAAGACAAGTCAAGCCACTTCCCTAGTCTTCAATCTTTGTCATCCTCCTGTCAAAACAAATCAGTGCATGCCGTGACAACCAATCACAAATCACTGCTTGAACGCTAATTTGCTTTGCTTAGACAACCAGCAAGGAAAACAACGAACCATTGAAAATAAGATTTCCGATATGGCGTTTTGCGTAACCGTAACCCACAGGAAATATTGAATGATGTCAATTGGATTCACTGTTAGACGAGGTAAAAGAAAGGTTACAGGATTTGAAGTGGTGAAGAGCTATTAATTAGCAAGGCCGCCTCTTTAAAACGGGACTACAGGTGAGATAAATTTATAGGCCCCGAGAAATATTCCACAAGGACGGGTGAACATGGGTGATTCAAGTAATAAGTTCATGAACTATATCGGAGTCTAGGAACTGACAAGAATATCATAACGGACTTTGAGAATGAAATGATGTTTTCTTTTCGCTGGGAAGCTTGTCTCTTGGGGGCCTTTCAGATTACTTGAATGTTTAGTTAAACAACCTCTGTTTAATTTGGCGCTAAATGAGTCAATACTAGTTACGTCAAGTTTCCCGTTCTATTTAAGTCCCTTTGTTCATTCATACCCTTGATGCAATGTATGGTTTTGTTGCTTCAGTACTTTCTTACAAGTGTTAATCCCCGCCTTAATAAACAACAACGGTGCAATTGACGAGCAGACGCCGAACAAAGGAAATCTTCAACACTTATTTAACGAATTGTAATAACCGAGTTTGCTCATCAATTATCCGCTTTAATTCAATTTTTTTAAAAGAAAGTCACAGTTCCTGTTTTTGAGCCCTTCCAGTAACTCATCGTGACACCCGCAACAGTAGGCAGGGTGGCAGTTTTTTTTTCGCCAACAGGTGGCACATGCGATAACCGGTTAGTTCGCGAAAATAACGAGAAGCTTAACCTTAAAATGGCGTTCTCTTTTCTTCAAATTCTTCTAGTATCGCGAATGACCTCGAACGGAAATAAATTGCTAGGTTTTTAACAGTTTTTATTCAAGACTTAATTTTCTGGAGGACAATATAAGCCCCTTGTTTTTGTCACTGAAACTTTGAAATCACAACTTGCAGACTTTGGTCGGAGAATGAGAGAAATTCTATGGGTCTTCGCACTTTTCACGTTTTTTAAGTTCTCAAATGGCCAAGCGTATGGAGGTAAGATGATAAAACTTGAAGATTGTTTTAGTTTACCAGAGAGGCTTATATTTTGTTTTTGTCATTTAAGTAAAATCTTTTATAAACAGAACAAGTTCAAAGTCAGTCGACTCTGTGCAAAGTAATTTTTCTTTAATACCAACACTTATTGGAGACAGTACACGTTGAATAACTGCTTTGAGACATGGTTCTTTAAAGCCTGTTGTCTTTTAAATGGTGCATTGAGATATTTTCAGTCACTAATAATTAAGTAATTGTTGAGATCGCACGGGAATCTGACATGTCAAACAACCATAATGTATTTTGTCTTAGGATAGTAATTCTGCCAGTGACCGTTCTCGGTTGACTTGGAGAAAAGTGATAAGTCAGCTGAGGAAAAATAGCTAAAACGATGATTTTGTCGTATTGCATGCCATTGTGTCCTTGTCAAAATTGCAAGCCTTGTTAGCCACAGACATGCTCCACTGTTTGTTCTGTTTTATAAGCGGAACCAGGCATTGTTCATTTACACGATAATAAAAATGAAATCTCTATCAGCTAACTCAGTCTTAGACTCCACAAGTGACATATTTCATACGAAATTAAGATAGCAAGTCTATAAGAGCCAGTATTAGACAGCTGTGCTTTGTAAGTCTTTGTACTTTATACTTCAGGTTATCAGTACAGGCCGCCGTCTTACCCTTATTTATACAAAATGGCGCCCGTCTACAGCTGGTACCAACGGGATGAAAAACCCGCACCTGCTGTTGAAATGGAACCAAACTCTGAAGGTAACTTTCCCGTTAAACAAATTAACAAAAGTCATTGATTTCTCGGGAATTAGAAATATATGCTAACACTGGAGAAAAAGAACAATGCGGAGGGGAGAACGATGGGCGAGGGGGAGGGGTAGGGGTAGGGGGAGGGGAACGGGGAAGGGGATGGGGAGGCGGAAGATTAGCAGGTGGCTAGGAAGGTGATATTACTCTACCCTTTCCACCCCTTTCCTTTTCCCAACCTTTCTCTTGAATCTACTCCAGGCCGCGAACGGGGAGCCTGTTCAAAAGTGAACTAAAAGACTCTTTTACTCTCTTCGCTTGCGATGTTCAAAGGTTAACTATAATATTGGAGGATGTGCACCGTGCATGGCTTAGGTGCATTACGTTGTCCACACGTGTGAGGAAATTATGAACTTATTGGAAACACTCACACGTAGACGACAGAACAAATAAACGTGAACAAATGACAACGTTATCTCAGGGTATTTGGAACGAGTTTTTCTGGGATGGACCAAAACTCAATCAGGCATTTATTTGCGCATGCATTGCTCCTACATGTAAGTCATCTGCAATTCGCAGTTTTGATCCTTTATTTGGGATTGATGGTGTAATTGTCAATCTGTAAGGACTGATTGAAATAACGCCGGAGCTGAACCCTAAACCACAAGAACCACTTACGTGACTGATATGTTAACAATTTTTAGATAATGATAGAATGAAAGATGCGAATGCAGCCATAACACTATTGGAAAAATGACCTGAAAAAATTTTAGGCTCTGAACGGGATTCGAACCCACGACCTTTGTGTTACCGGTGCAATGGTCTACCAGCTGAGCTATCAAAGCCTCATGAGAGCGGTCGCGTGTGGGTTCGGCCCTATATGTTCAATGGACGTAATACTCGGCTCAAGTGTATGAATTCCATGGTAATAGATGTCCAACTGTTGGATGTCTATTACCATGGAATTTTTAGATACTTTGTAACTGACGACACTAACTTCTCCCACCTGATGACAGAACATGGGACAATGCGATAACACGTGCTATATGTTTTAGAAATGACAGCATTTGAAGTCCAGGGATTATTGTATCACAACCTTCATCGTGAAGTCCATAACACTCCAGACCTTCACCTCGACCACAAGCTTAGCCTTGAGGCTGCCCGTTATGCCAAAGAGATTGCTCAACATTTGGTAGTAAAGCATGCTCCCATTCAAACTCGACCAGGCCAGGCAGAGAACATTTTTCTACGCTGTAAAGCATTCAGCCAGGGAGCGTCTGCTTTTGAAGCAGTGAAAGAATGGTGAGTATGTGAAAAGGTTCATGCATTCTTCGTAAAGAGGGTGACGCTCTGCAAGACCCCTTGTATACCACAGCATTATACTACAATTTCAACACTATGGAATGTATGTATTATACCATCTCATACTCTAACTGATTCCACCTCGTGTAAATGGATAGAGACCTCGGTCATTTGGAATCAATTATAGACTTCTGTAGCGTGCGCCAATTACAAAAGACATCAGCTCTTTACAGTTAAAGGTAGATTTCTGATCATAAAATCCGAATAAATCTATCCAACCTCTTACAGCATCACCAAACGCAGATACGGTGTAATGTTCAGTGCTTAAATAACTGGGTGTCTAAGATGGTACATACAAAAGACAGAGGACAAAAATATTTTCGGGTCTCATAAGGGACAAGGAGAAACACACGAGTTTTGCATTGCTTAGGGCCGATTTACACGGTACGACTTTGTCGCTTGCGACACGCTTACGACAGGCCTACGACATGAATTGTTTCGTGTAAATCAAACCTACAACTCGCTTACGATCGTCGTGTACGTCAAAAAAAAGATGTCGTAGGGGCGGGGCGTAGGGGCGAAGGTGAAGTTTTCTTGCGTCAAAATGGCGGACGAAGTTGTTGTTGGCTGATTCACATGAAGTCGTTTCTCGAAAAGTACTGATTAAAGCGAAAAAAATCTCATTAGAACGTCTTTTCAAAGGGCAGGATAGCTGAAATATCTGTTAACGGTTTGTTAGAACTTTCGCTCCGAAAATCCCGGTGCAAACTTTGCATATTTAATTTTGCAAGTGAAAATGTCGTGCGCGTGTAAACGGTCCAGAGTCATGTCTTAGGCATGTCGTAAGCGTTTCTTATGCGACAAAGTCGTACCGTGTAAATCGGCCCTTAAAGTTACAATTCAATTTGTTGAAGTTATCGTTATTTGTTTATTGTTAGGTACTCTACTGTTTGTCACTGGGATTTTGATAACCCTGTTCCTCTGAACGACAAAGGGAAACCATTCAGTAGACTAGTTTGGCGGTCAACTCAGCAGTTGGGAATTGGGAAAGCAACATTTCCTGTGGACAACTTCAATTGCACAGCCGTAGTGGCAAGATATAGTCCCTACGTAAACACGCAAAATTATGCGGAAAATGTTCAAAAAGGGAAGTTTGTACCTACAGGCTGCCAGTATGTGAATAATGTTGAGAACGAAGATTTTATTTTGCCTCCACAACCTGGAAAAGCTTGTCAAAGAATTTCTGGATTTAAAGGACAAATGTTACAAGAAAGTTCTACATGCACAATTAAACAATTATTTGCAATTTTCGGAGCTTCAGTTAGAAGAGGAAAGCAAGGATTTAGTGTTGCTTTATAAACAGGGCGTAGCAACTGACTGTACCGAACAGTAAAATACTTTAACACAATTGGGTAACAAAGCCTTGCAGAAATTATGATTAATTTTCCCGAAATCGATATAATAATGATATTAGGGTCTCTCCTTCTTGCAAAAACAAATCAAATATATCTAAGTTATAAAATATCAAATTTATTTGTTAATCTAGTAACAATGATATGTCGAGTTAGACGTAGTTCTCTTAGAACAAAGGGAAACTGACTAGAGCTTATCCATGGTCAATTATAGATGAGATTCGTTTCTCAGAATAACAGTTCTGTACTGCATATCAGAATATACAAACAATAGCCCCTATTTCGTGCGAAAATATGCTCGGATGTTTGTCCGTTCTATCTGTTCCGAGAAACGAACAGTTTTCCGAAAGCGTAGCCCGAGGAAAAGTGAGCATATTTTCGCGCCAAGTGGAGGCTATTGTGTTCACTATCATACTTTTCGCAACGTGCGCAGTTTTGAAAATTGAGGAATATCACTCAGGGCATATTTGGTCACATGACGCGCTTAGACCAATCGCACGCAAGCGAAAATATTTGATGGCTTATAAAGAATGATATTTACAAAGTAATGGTAATATGTATTGCAAAATACGTTCACACAATGAATAGTATATTATTGAAATTGAAAAGTTAGCTGGTACGTTTTACCATCAATTCCTTCGCAAGTAACCACGTGCGTGTGGTACAATTTAATGAAAGAGTTCGTCAATCAAAATGGAAGCTAACGTATTCATCTCTTTTTCTGTCATATAAGGTTAAAATCGAGGTTCGTATGAACAAAGTTAATAGAGGGGAATGTTTATAAAACTCGATAAAGTTCTTTGTTGTACGTTTTTGTTCTCGTTTTTGGTCCTGACCGTGCACAAAACACAATGGTTGTTTACTACTGACCGAGGAACTAACTAATAGAAATATTTTGATTACATAACCATGCATAATGCATGAGGGCGAAACAAAAGATTGTGCGCGGTCGTGGACCCTCCAATATAAATCTTGGCATCTTTGTTTGCTCCTTTGATGTTTGCCGGGCTTCATAACCAGTCCCCTCTATTAACTATGGTATGAACTGTGTCTTTTCATAGACAAGAAATAATAATTAACTTCGTAGGGTTTCTATGATAGAATTGTCGTTCATGTGACTGTATGCTGGAAGTTCTTGTGTGATAAAGTCGGGCTGTAAGGTAATTGCAAACATGACAGTCAAAAGGGACGCAAATATAGTTTATTACACTATTACTTGGCTACATGGTTTGCTATGATGACTGGAATCGTTTTCCCGCCAACGATAACCAGTTTTTACCCCAAAGCTATTTACTATATCATCATTTCCGATATTAAAAAACGAGCAATTATGTACTGCTCCGCTGACGGCGATGGTCAGGCTCTGGAGTATACAGCTGTTTCGAGAAAGGTTGTTGGATGAAAGCGTCAAGCCTATGCGACAAGTCCAACTTGTAGTCTTGGTATTCATTGGACTGATTTTGCATATGGGAATGGAGGAAATCTAAAAAGTATTAGTATTAGCAAGGCCGCACACATTAGACTTTCCACTCACGAGACCATTTTTCCGTAGCTTTTCTCTCACTTTCACATGACTTCTAGTTGAATATTCTTTTACAATTCGGTGTGGCAAAAAGAACCTTGTTTCCACACGTTGAAAAAGGTTGTTATGTCTGATTGATATTAAGCGTGTGCAGCAGCTTTCTACCCCTAACCATACTCACTTTCGGGGTTTTCAGTGCACTTTAACCCTTTATCCTCACAACCTTTCTCGAAACAGCTGTATTGTATCATACCTTCCTAAGGAAGTGCTACAGGCGGAGATTTAAGAGAAATGAGAGAAAACAGAAAGTACACCGTGTACCGTTAAAACAAATCTTTGTGAAAGCGCCGTCGAAAAATTCCCCATTTTTATCATCCAATTAAAGAATCGGCGCAAGCACTCCAGCGTTACTCTGAAAGTTCTGACAACGTTGCAATTAGTTGCTAAGCAACTTCGAGCTCAGTCTACTCTCAGACACCGCTGTTATAGACCGAAACTCAAACCTTTAGTTTTAATTATAACTGAGAAGAAAGTGTAATATTACTTTTGAAAGAAAAGCCGACAACCATGGAGTTACAATTATCGAATGATCGATTCAGTGTCAGCATGCCGATGCTTCTTCTTCTATAGGAATGAAATTTACCAAGATGGCAACAAAACTTACTACAACCAAAGAGACGCTGGAAACTTCTCCGAAAACGGTTGCGATAGCTTGGAGATATCAGCGTATACAAACATGGATTTATAACACTGTTTGCATGAGCGAACCAGAAGAAAAACACCTCTACTTCCGGTGGGATTTTACTATATATGTCTGTGCGAAAGAACACTAAGTAGTGCATCACATGAGCAGGAAACCAGCAGATGGCAAAAACCACAACGATAAAAACTAAAGCTTTGACAATTCTGCGCTTCTCCCTCTCTGTTGACCTGAACCTGGCTTTGCTCACGTTACCAGGAATTTTTCTTTGCCAGAGTTTTCTTGCAATGAGGGTGTAAAGGACCGCTAGAATTACAAGGGGGATACAGTAGAGTACAATGAAAGTCATTAAATAGTACATCTGTGGCGAGCTGTGATTGTCAAATGGTGCAAAGGATCGCACGCAGTAATGAGTATTATTTTTGATGTAAATATCATTTGCCATCATAAATGGAACGGCGTATCCTGCAGAACTCATCCAGATGACAGCTGTCATAAAATTGACTTTTCGAAAGACGTGTCCTCTCATCGGATAGCAGATGGCATAAAAGCGATCGAGCGAGACCAACAAGACTGTGAAAATTGAGGCAGGTATCGATATTTGATAGGAGAAATGGACAAATTTGCAAGTGACTTGTCCAATCACTCCCCCAATCCATTTCACTCCAGCATGAATGTATATTACCATATAAGGCATGGCAAATACTGTAACCAGAAGGTCTGCAAGCGCCATATTGGCAATTAGCACGTTTGCGGCACGATTCCCCGCCTTTTTTCTCAACGCCAGGTACAGGCCAAAACCATTTCCCGCCAAACCGCAAGCGATGGTTGTGGCATAAACGATTGTTATGAGAAACTTGCTTGTATTGGCAAAAATCTCTGTGGAGTCGCTTCCTGTTAGACACCAAAGTAATAATTAAAATGGTGTTCAATTTTGTAAATTTAAGAAAAAGAACAAAACAATAACACCTAAATAAGTTTCAATTAGTTTCTCTCAACATAAAAATTGCTTTGATACATCGCAATTTTTACTGCTCGTAGATGCTTCACATTTATTTCTGACAATGCATGAAAAATCAGGCGGTAATAAATGAAACATAATTAGCAGTCTATATATCAAGTTTTTCTGCCAGGCAGTAAATGTTCAAAATGAGGCTGCCGAATATTGTTCTCACTGTAAAATCTTTAGCGTGCAACATTTCATTTTCAAGCCACTTGACGACTTAGTGATCTTGCTTTTTGCTTGGTTCTTTCTCAAACGATTTTCATATTTTTAAAGGAATTGCAAACAAGACTAACCCAATCTGAATGTTAAATTATTTAAAGGAATTTCAAAGCAACATAAATCTCGAAATGATGTGAAGTTTATATGAAATAATTCATATATGAACTGCGGTTGTAGATGAAAGTGAAGAATGATCATCGCAGTAAATTTTCCAATTGAAGCCCTGATTTTTTTCAGACTTCTTCTTTCCAATTGCTTAAATTGGAAAAATTTACTGCGATGATCATTCTTCATTTTCATCTACAGCCGCAGTTCATATATGAATTATTTCATATAAACTTCACATCATTTCACTCCTCAAGGGAAGATATGAACTCAATTAAGTGGCCTCGCTCCCAGTGTGTGGCTTCATAGCTCAGTTGTTAGAGCATCGCACCGGTATCGCGGAGGTCACGGGTTCGAATCCCGTTGAAACCCTGATTTTTTTCAGGCTTCTTCTTTCCAATTGCTTAGATTGGAAAATTTACTGCGATGATCATTCTACACTTTCATAAATCTCGAAAATTGTCCTGCGTTTCAATCTAAAGGATTGACAAACATATAGCTATTGGCTAACGATTACACACAGTTATAAAATTCTGACTTATACATGAAATGTTGTATGTTGTGAACATAAATATTGTAAAATTATTAACAAACCTTTTGCACCGCTTGAATTTGAGGAATTCATGACTGTATTGGCGGGCCTTCAGACTTCAGGCGAAGTTATTTTCTTCAAGTAACCATTTTTTTTATATATAAAAAAGGTTAAATCAAACATCATATTTTTTCCTTGACTTTATCATAGTAATTCAAGTGATACATTCAGAAAATTAGGCGTCTGTTTGTATGAATTTATTTTTTAAGTGTTCAGTTACTACCCATGACCTAAAGACCAATCTTATAAATATCGCTCGATGCGTATGATTCTAATGTGACCACCGTTGTTGTGACTAGCTGAATAGTTTTGCGAAAGAAAAGCATGCAGGCATGCACTTACTTTGAAAGAAGGGATAAGCTTTAAGCTTTAAGCTAGTAAGGCAGTAAAGGATATTTTCAACGGCGAACTTACAGATGAGTAATGATTCCTTTATCTCGGTGAAAAAACTCACCATTTTCGGCCAATTACGTAAACATACAGTGTTAGACTTGAAGCAACTAAGGTCAGATAGGAACGACCCATTAGATGTTGTACTTTTGCAAAAAAAGAGCCACACACCTTGCAAAATTCAAAGATGAAATCTGACAAAAGCACAACAATCAAGGCGAGAATGATGTTATTTATCCAGTGTTAGAGAGCACTGAACCAACAAAATCATTTTCTTTGAAAATGAAGGAAGAAGTAATTAACCTGGATAAGTCTATTACCGGAAGGTTTGCTTTGATTTCAGTTTTCCAAAAGGCCTTTTATACTTGAGATATTTCCTATTAAGGTGCTTTTAGCATTCTGTTGAAAGAGAGCAGTTCCTATCAGCGAAATTTAATGGAAAATAATTTTCCAGTTACTCCAATTAAGAACTACATGCGGTAACTACTGATATCCATAAAGCAAAAAAGTTCTAAATAATGTAATTTGCGCTGAGGTTGGATAAATGTAAATAAACAAATATACCTTACACCTATTTCCTAGGTTGAAAATTTCACAAGCCTTCATCTGTTCAATTGCGTTTAAGGTGCGATAGAAGTTATGTTTTTAGTTTCTTTTTCACTAAGTAGCAATTTTTTTTTTTCCGGATGCTGTGCTGAAATAAAAAGATACATTACGACAGAAAAACATTTTGACCGCGACGTGATAATTGTTACAGAAGACGTTTTTTATATGTACACAAACTACCCTCATGACAGCTATTGTTTGCAGCTTTCGCTATTTTGAAAAAAGAAGATCTTTATGAAAGGATGATCTGACACATATGATTTTTCATATTGTTAATCGAACAAAAGGGAGTCATTGATCTATGCAAAATAGTGGGACACATTTCAATTCATTGCAAATTACTGACAGAAAGCATTGCAAATACTTCTCTAAGATATCAGTGATTTTGCTATGTAACTTCTTATGGGTTTTGCCAGTATTTGTTTCATTTCAATTTCAAACCGAAGGGCAACGACGCTTTTATGTCATCTGTTGTCTTCTATTGTCCAATATAGCTACAGGTATATAGACTGCTGATTCGCAGAGGATCACTATTCTGCCATGGCTATGGTTGGGTTATGACAAGCAGCTAAGGACAGAAAAAAATAAATTTAAAAAAACTATATAAAAAAAAGCTTGACAATACGACAGCATGTTCTCTACTTTGCAATACCCAAATTTTCAACGTCCTTTCTTTCAGTAAAGCCAATTGCAGAGTTTCTAGACTTCATCTTCTCCAGATTTTTCTTTCCTGAATTTTAGATAGCTGTTAAGATACGGAAACTGAACGATGAGACAGTGAGAAAATTTCAGGGTATAGGTACAATAGGTATGTTTATTTTAGAAAGTTCCACTCCACTGTTTGGTTTTTAAAAAATTACTTCCAGAAGAAGTGATTCTAGATTTTAATTTGTAATGAAGATCTTCAGAAAAGTTGTAGCGGCGAGGTTTGAGAATCGAAATGTATGGTGTAGAATACCTTCTTATCAAAGGGTTACACCTGGCAGAAAGGGCTCAAAATTGATTCAAGATAGCTTTGTAGCAAAAATATCGAAGCGCAAACGTTCTCAAAACATCGAACTGGCGGTCTACACATACTCGTATGTAGCTCGTAAAGTTTTTCTCATGCAATTTAATGTGGATATATATCGCCTAATTACCTTAAGAAATCACGATAGCTGAACCCGCGAAATTTGCCAGTAACGGAAATTAGTTTTCTAAAGGGCACTTCGTCATGAGTCGAACAGACAGTCAGGGAATCTTAGTTTAGATCACTGCGATTGCGTTCAAGTATTCCTTTTAACACCCGCAAGGTTTCCTACGTTCGGGGAAGACATTTTCAGTTCCTGTATTGGTTTCTATAGTAGGCTTAAAATAGCTTTAATGTTACTCCCTCAAACTGACTGAGCAGCTCAATAAATTGTGAAAGTAGAAGTGTTCTTTCAAAGCTTTTTTCCTCTACGTCGGGAACAAAGTACGAACAAGTACCCGCGTACTCCAACCATAGCCTGAAGTGTCAGGAGTTTCGCTGTGACGCGGATTCAGTCCGGTGCCATAAGGCTGTTTAAAACCTTATAACCTCTCACTTGCGTGCTGGGAGTGTATGTAAATCGTGAAAGTATTTCCACATGCACAGATTACGAAGAAAAATCGGCTTGATTGTACAAACTAGAATAGTCACAATAACAGAAATGAGATGATGCTGTTTTGGTAAAGAACATGCACAAAAGCCACCAAATTAGAATGATTAACACTATAAGCAACTCATGAAAGCCAGTAAAGAAACGGATATGAAGGGGATATTTAACAATGAAATAAACAAAGCTCGAACAGCACTATGCTAGTAGTGCATGACGTGTTATATAATATCAAATTTTACGAACACATCCTTGTCATACGACCACGTAAACCTTCAGTTTTATATTTTCACTAACCCTACGAGATTAATTTTTATGCTTGTCATCTTTATTGTACTTGCAAAAATCCTTATATACTAAAACTGATCAATGCACAAATTATAAAATCGAGACAAAATGCGGCAGCCGCATTCATGCTGAGTGCATGTACTATAGCATCTACAAGCAAAAGATTCACTGATTTAAATTTCACTCTTTTGCTTTTTCTATGAGTCATGCACAACTGTTGATGTATGTGCTCAGCTCTTTAGTTTTACTAGCCCCAAACGCAAAGAACTATGTACACTCGGACGCTTTGAAGAACGGTACTAAACAATGACTACAAACACCTTGATAAACGTACGCCTGATATTCTTTGACACTATTACAAAGCATGTAGTACATTGAACAGCTTACCTTTGCTTCTTGCAAATACTCATCTACTCTCAGCTACACAAAGGATTGCGACTAAAGATATATTATCTGACTTTTAATTTTTTCATTGATCCGTCCCTATTAAAAATATCCCGATGGCACTAATGGATTGTGACGACAAATTGTTACTGCTTATCATTTATAAAAATTGAAAAAAAGTTGCGAAACATGTTACCAAGGCAACCTTCGTACTGCGCCAATTAAAACTTGGCAGCTGTTTCAAGAAGAACAGAAGGTAGAAGCGATAGCGGAACACATAAAAAGGGCAGAATTGTCTCAAGCAAATTATACTTATCAAGCATACTGTATATTAAATATAGACCGTCGATCGATCGGTGGTATTAAAGTACAGTCTATACCAATCATAACTTGAGTTCATGAAATAAGCGTTAAGTCTGAATAATAAAAGGAAATGATACCGGCTTACTCATTAAAAAGATTAGATCTTACTTGTCGGTCCTGAATTGAAGTTTTAATTTCAAAAAAAAAAAAAAAAAAAAAAAAAAAAAATTCACTTTCAAGCCGCTTTCGCAGATGCCGGCCATTAGCTGGCAGTAATATAACTCACGCCTTAAAAAAACACAAAGGAAAAACCAAAAAAAAAAAAAAGCCCACGGGCTTCATTTTCGGCCCGCCTAATCAAATTTTAAGGACTACAGTTTTGGAAGATCAAAACAGAGGTAAAATGTTGAAGAATAAAATTATTTCATAACTTAAAAAAGTAGGACCCCCTGAAAAGTTTCGTGTTGTCTACGAATTGTTACTTTTCTGCTAATTACCGCGGAAGTCTCGATACCCTTGCATTACTTCAAGAGTCAAATATCGTCTGGGATAACTTAGTTGAAAGCCTAGAGGGGAAAATAGAAAGGAAAAAAGAAACGTCTGATAAAAATAGATTAAAGGATGACCAGTATCACGCTATCGTCGTTGAGGGAGAAATTTTTTTTCCATTATGAAACAAAGAAACAGAGGCCACTCAGTTCGACATCCTTAATCACGATTTTATTTGATTCTGATATTTAACCAAGACAGTTTCGATCTCTCATAAGATTCACTCGTTGAATCTTGGTACACTTATTCTGTAAACTGTTGTAGCACTGCACAGATTTTCTACGCACGACTCTTCAACTCTATGACGCCGTAAAACATCACCAAGGGCTATGAAATATCGGAGGTGACATCATCGGAAGTTGCTGAGCCATAGCTTATAACTCAGTTCACACGAAACGGGAAACTACTGAAAACTGATTAGAACTGACAGCGATTCAGTTGCTGTACATTTATGTAACTTTATATAGCTGCTATCAGGAGCCACTAAAGGTTTTTATGTTAATTTATACATCTTGAAAAGTACCAGAAGGCACTTAAAATACACTTAAAAATCACGTAAAACCTGCTGGTGCCAAGTACACCTAAATGGAATCAATTTACCCAATCTTTGTTTGTGTCCTGTCATGTTTGTTCAAGGGAGGATCTTTTGTTTCAAGATACTTCTCCTGGCCTTGAGGAAGTGGTGTAGGAAAAATAAAACTGAATTCAAAAAGTAAATCAAAAAGAAAAAAGTAATGGAAAAAAAAAAAAATAGAAAGTAAGTACGTAAGTGAAAGAAATATCTACGCAATGTCATAAGTTTATGTGACCCAATATTACACTTAGGAGTAATTTGTTCAGTACCTGTTTTGCGGCTTGAGAACGATCTGTACGGACCTTTGAAATATCTGCAGCAGGAAAAAAAAAATTAGTATTTTAAGAATCCTTTTGGCTAATTATGCTTTCTTATTATGTGCAACAGTAATTAACACTCAAGTAATTACTAGCAGGAAAGCTTATATAACTAAGAAGAGTACGTTTTATGGCCGTGGTTTTGTTGGTGTCAGATTGCTCGACCGTATAGCAGGGTGCGGTCGGCCTCGTGACCTCAAAGGTCACAAAACATCATGATTATCGCTGAAGATTGTTTGACAAAATTAAGGAAAGCGCTGCTCTTGGTTCAACATCGCGACTGTCAAACAATCGCGTCGTCACAACGAAAAGATTAAGAGATTTTTTCTTAGAGGTAAGATATTCCGTTATTCGAGTATAATTCTCTTATTAATTGGTAGCGACAGTGAATGTCTGAACTAGTTGAAGAAAATTAGATTTCTCACCTCGCACTAATCCCCCACCAGCAGTCACGATATACCCTCACGTAAGGCCAACTGATATTTTCTAGAGGTTCTTTATTTAAACAAGAATGTTTAAAGAGCGGACTGTTATTGAAACTAAGCAGTTCAGGTTGGCTTTACCACCATTTTCATGGATAAAATTTCCGACTCCGGTGAACCCATTACTAATTAAACATGTTATGGGTTTCTTTAAGAGTAGAACCCGAGACCATAGATATCGAGGCCATCAACCGAATTTACAAGCACAAGTACAATTGGAAAAATACCAAAACGACAAATACTCTGATTTTATGTGCAAAAAGAAGTCCTTAAGATGGAGTGCTGATAATTTGATTTATAACAAATAAAAGAAAGCAAATGTAGTGCAAACTCAGTAAAAATTAAAGTTGTATTGGGCTAAGTTCTTCACCACGGTTCGTCAGAATGGATGCTAGCATTACAATATTTCAGAGAAAATTATCTTATATGTTCAGTCCTAAATATCCCGATTCCACTTTTGCTGATCAAGACTGTGCTAATAAGCAGGAGAATGATACATATGAATTATTTCTTTCCATTAACTTAGTAGTACTGGTTGTTCAAGAGTAAAGACAGGTAGTCAAATTGAAAATTAGAGAAAATAACAGGGGAGCCCACCTGTGGAAATGCTTAAGTGGTCAACTCGACGTTTGTTAATGAATCGAAGACAGCTACAATCAAGAATAAGCAATCAGAGAATAGTCATGTTTTAAAACTTGAAGGTGTTAAATGAATTTCGTTTAATTCTGATACACTGAGCCTGGGATGGAGGACATGGTAAAAGTTGGTACTCACTCCCCAGGAATAACAGTGGTTCAAGGCCTCAGTCTAATCGTCTATTTAATCACTCTACAGGGTTAACCAGTGGGATGGGTTAAAACAATACTACTAATTAATGTTTTAATAACACCAGCTACTTTATATCGACTAGAGGACAGTTTTTATTTAATTGCTGGATTTCTGGGTTACTTTTGAATTTCAATTTGGGTCTATTTGGAGGGTTTTGAAGTCCCATTTAAGATTGAATAAAATGTTTTATCCATACTCTCTCGTTTTCAGCAAGTTGATGGTTTCTAATCGCGGTAGGATGGTACCTATCCAAGTCTGTCTCAAGGACTTCATTTTACTGTCCGCCTGGCTTGTGATAGCACACGGCGGTAAGAGAATCAATAAAAGTTACATTTAAAGGCGAGAAGAAAAATTGGATTGGAAGTTGGAGCGTGTCTAAATTGCGAACCCGCTATGTAACCGAAAATAACCACCATCTGTGTAGGTTAGGTGTTCTATGCATGCTGCACTACTTCGCAAGTGTCCCAGTGACAAAACGTCTATTTGTTTATCAAGTTGGGTAATGTACCCTGGCTTGCGTTGCAGGCGTAAACGGGGAGGGGGTAAGGGAGGCAAAAGCCACTTCCTGTCCATCAATTATATTCCCGTTTTATCTTCCCATCTCCCCCGTTTAACGCCCAGTGTACCCAAGGACTATGTCTTGCTGCAATGACATTCTATCGGCACTTGTTCCTGCACAGCCACCATTTTGTGTTCCCTGAAATTTCCGCTCGTGGTTATATAAATCGATAAAAATAAGAAAATGTTGTCTTTTTCGAAAATAAGCGTTATAGTATACATAGCTGGATGAATATTTGGCAAGATAAAGATGCATTACAAACCTTCCTTGCTGCGAAGAACTGAAACGTTTCGCGTTTTTCTTTTCTTTTCTCGTTTTGTTTTTCTCATAATTTGGTTTTTCAGCTACTATCAACTTGGCGGATGGAAATTTCAACATTACTGGTAATGGTGTAGATGGCGAGGGAACCTACTCGATCTCCGGTGGTACGGCAGAGATCGGTCTTCACGTGGTTTTAGGACAAATGGCCCAGCAGCAGCAAGTTGTCATCGCAGGAGACAAAGGTGCCGTAAACTCACTGAAAACAACCTCGCTGAGCGATCATACCGAAACGGAACTCACCTTTACTAAAGAAGGTAAAATGTTGCCAATAATTAATTACTCTTGTATCCTCTTGGAGGAACTCCATAAAAAGCGTAAGAGAAAGATCTTATGATATTACTAGGGTGAACATTATGAGTCAAGAATTTCTTTATAATTATAAAATTCTTTTTATTCTGGAGGATCGAATGTCATATTAGTTAAGTCAGTTCATTGCTATACAGAAGAAACATGTAGAGACGTCATCGACAGTAAGTAATCTATCCAAGGATTTACAGTTGTAATAAACCCCCTGGTCAGAGTGAAAGAAGTTCAATAGACACTGGCCTGTTCGTCACCAGGCGTCCTGTTAGTTCGTCGGTATAGGGTTTCATAAAGCGAATGATACACGGTTCAACATCGTTCAACTTTTGTTGATCAAATGCTGAACATTGTTGCGACTTGTTGAATACTCATTGAACTTTTGTTGAGCAACAACTACACATTTTGGCGCGAATTTGAAATGGCGGACGAGGAAATGTTGCTGTAGCTTTGCGCTCGAGCGTTGTCGCCGTTATTATGAGGCGTCGACAAAAAAGACGAAAAAACCGCAAAATTTGGACCCGTGAATGGTTAAGAAATAGAACCATAATCGGAGCATACTACACCCTGCTAGCAGAACTCAGAAACTTAGACATTTCAAGCTACAGGTTGTTGTGATACTTCGATCTTATATCGCACAGGCACGGGAAAGTCTCGTACAGATTGATCAGTTGACTGGTGTTATCAAAACTCCATTCGAACTCAGCTGATTCCAATTCTTCGGCCGCCATGTTGATATTTCCACGACGTCACGTGACACCAAATTCGAAAACGGTTGTTGAAGCCGTTCAACAAGCGGTAACTTGTTGAACAGAATAGAGCCAAGGTCTATTTTCGTTCAACAACTTTTAACAACTTTCAACATGTTGAACGCATATGTCAACGTTCAACGTCACATTATACACTGTTCAACATTTGTTGAACAGCAGCTGCAACATTTGTTGCTCAACAAATGTTGAACCGTGTATCATTGGCTTTAGGGAGAGCGGAGTTTTATGGGAAGAAGAAGGAATGTCCAAAGGGCGATGCATAGAGATGAGGCAGAATACTTATGACTACGAATAAATGGTATCGTGTAAACTTACCGACTCAAACCTCGAAAATCGTTTCTAAAAGATTTGCAATAAATTGTCCGCAAAAAAAGTTCGGTTCACTCTAATATTAGGGCCAAATATAGCGATCGAAAATGTCAACAAATTTAATTTCTTTCAGATGAGGACTTTCTGGACCAAATGCTAGAGGAACACAACAAGCTTCGTTCAATTCATCTTTCCCCGCCATTGGTGAAGAACAGAAACATGTCACTTCAAGCCAAAGAATTGGCCATTCAATTGGCATCAGAGGCAAACCTAAGGCATTCTGACAAAGCCACTCGCATGGATCAAGGAGAAAACTTGGCAATGGGATGTACATCTTCTGGCCCTGGGATAACAGCCAAAGACGCAGCGAAGGAATGGTTTGTATTGAACTTACCTTCGAGTGGATCTAAAATGAATGGTTGATTTGGGCAGTGGTAAATGAAAATAACAGAATGATTAACTGAAAGAACTTCTAACCATTTATTAGAAAATCCACAGAATCGAACTGAAAATGGGAGAAATAACCCAGGGATTGACTTTTCCTATTTACATTTATGAGGAATTATCGCGCTTTTTGATTGGTTCGTACTTATGATCTACCGGAGGACAGACCGGCTTAGATGATGTCATTGACAATTTTATGTTTCTTTGTTATAATTAGAAAACAAGTAAATTCTATGTAAC